>NW_007377936.1:5613-102070 GCF_000475195.1 Diaphorina citri | reverse complement strand
GAAAGATTGAAATTGGCTCTTTTTCTAATGTTTCCTTTTGATCAGTGGATTCAGTGGTCTTTATTTTGTGTTCCCATCCCATTCTTTCCGATCTCTTCGTTCAGCGTTTTCGGGCAATTCTCAATTTCTCAGGCCATGCATTTATCATCAAGACCAACCATTTTCTGTCCACAACCAGGTCTTACCCAGGATGAGAAATTCGGTTCATTTGGTGAGTTGAATATATCCTGCATATAAGGTACGACCAGAATGAGACTGAAAAGTCCCTTTACTTCCGCAGTCCTGGAGAGCTCTTGGACATTTCCATCTTGGACCGACAATTCTGAAGTCAGAGAATCAAATTCTGAAGCGGAACTTCACAGCTCCTCGCACCAGAGTCAATCGTCGAGGGAGCAACTGGGCAGAGAAGAGACATGATCCAGAGTCCAATATCCGAACCCGACTTAATGTTGAGACATAGATTAGAGTCATGTAATAAGTCACACCTCAAACCAGGCGAATTGGCAACTCCGCACGAGATAAGTCTTGTGTTAAATGAGAAGATAACTTTGACCAGTGGCGAAGCGAGGGTGTAATACTCATAATATTGTATTACAGAGTCAGAGTCGTAAGTACCACCTCAACTAGGTGAATTGGCAACACCACACTGGATAAGTCTTGTACTACTATTGATGATCTGTGTCCAATGAACACAATCATATCCACACATACCACATAGTCGACGGCCATCGATCGACGAAGTGAATCTATGTACCTAAGAGTCAATCGACGAGGGAGCAACTGGGCAGAGAAGAGACATGATCCAGAGTCCAATATCCGAGCCCGACTTAATGTTGAGACATAGATTAGAGTCATGTAATAAGTCACACCTCAAACCAGGCGAATTGGCAACTCCGCACAAGATAAGTCTCGTGTTAAATGAGAAGATAACTTTGACCAGTGGCGAAGGAAGTGTGTAATGATCATAATATTGAATTACAGAGTCGTAAGTACCACCTCAACTAGGTGAATTGGCAATGCCACACTAGATAAGTCTTGTACTACTATTGATCTGTGTCCAGTTAGAGTCATGTAATAAGTCACACCTCAAACCAGGCGAATTGGCAACTCCGCACAAGATAAGTCTCGTGTTAAATGAGAAGATAACTTCGACCAGTGGAGGAGCGGGTGTGTAATACTTGAAATGTAGTATTACAACAAGTTCCACCTCAAACCAGGCGAATTGGCAATGCCACACTAGATAAGACTTGTACTACTATTAAGCTGTGTAAACAGCCACACATAGTCGACGGCCGACGAAGTGAAGTGAATCTACGTACCTATGTTGTCGAGGCAGTGTGGACGGTTTCAGTCGACATCGATCGACGGCTGTCGAGTAAGCGTGGACACAGTTTTAGAATTTCAGCATTAAAATCTGTTCCTCATGTGGCCCAGCAGGTAGGGTACTCAACTTGGATTCAGTTGTATTTCCAAGATTCCAGGATTGTATTTCCAAAAATCTCTTCTATTGACTCTCAAGTTGTGTCCACACATAGTGGACGAGGTCTCGAGACAGTGTGGAAGGTTTCAGTCGACATCGTTCGACGGCCGTGGACCATGTGTTAACACAGCTTGTTTTCCACGCTACGCCACTGCCTCCTCGGTAAGAACTGTGACGTCACTGATCGAGAGGTCCGGAGTGTTGCGATCAATTAGCAGAACATCTTGTTTGGGTCGGGACTTGGGACTTGTGCCCAATGTCCCCATGTTTTCTGTCCGTGTTATCAAGAACACTCACACAAACCTTGTCCTCCGAGACGTTCGTATTTCATCCTTGGCCAACGCGTTCTGGGCTGTTACTTTCCTTATCCTTCGTGAGGTGTTATCAAGAACACTCACACAAACCTTGTCCTCCGAGACGTTCGTATTTCATCCTTGGCCAACGCGTTCTGGGCTGTTACTTTCCTAATCCTTCGTGAGATCGAGTAGTCACACGGAGTTGATAGAACTGATATTGGCAGCAGACAAAGACACATTCAGATTTCAGAGATTTGACGATTGAGAGTTCAGAGCTGCAGTCTGTAAGTTCTAGGTCGCGAACGCCATTCCCGCCCGAGGCGGATTTTATCTTGAACGGATAATGTTCTTTCTTGGGACGGCTGGCTTTCTCCTATCCTGTCCTGATCGTAAAAACCAAACCTTGTCCTCCGAGACGTTCGTATTTCATCCTTGGCCAACGCGTTCTGGGCTGTTACTTTCCTTATCCTTCGTGAGATTGAGTAGTCCCACGGAGTTGATAGAACTGATGTTGGCAGCAGACAAAGACACATTCAGATTTCAGAGATTTGACTAGTGAGAGTTCAGAGCTGCAGTCTGTAAGTTCTAGGTCGCGAACGCCATTCCCGCCCGGGGCGGATTTTATCTTGAACGGATAATGTTCTTCCTTGGGACGGCTGGCTTTCTCCTATCCTGTCCTGATCGTAAAAATCGACCCACAACGATTGTCGATAAAGTAGGAAAAGTCTTAGATTACTTAGAAGAAGCGGATGTCTGGTCTAACATTGTTGCTCTATCCCGCCTTGGAAGTATCCCGCCGTCATTAGACATCATCTTGACATTGTGAAGTTAGCCAGTCTACGAGTATGCTTAAATTGCTTTACTTAAATTGGCAGCCTCAAGAACATTGATTGGTAGAAGCCGTGTGATGTTCACACCAGACTGGTCAAGCCCGTCTCCCCGGAGCAAAACTTAATGGATTGATCACCTGGTTTGTATGTTTTGCATGTTGGAAGTTTCCGCTCGACTGTAACCGATTGACATATTTATTTCGTTGAGCTAGGTCAGGGCGTTGGAACACTGTGACATTTCGGCCCGCAGTTTTTTTGTGTTTGATATAGGTGTTTGTTTGTTGTAGGTTTGTGTCCATTTGTTTTGTTTCATAGAGGTACTTGTTGCTTTGTTTGATAGAAGTTTAAAGTCACTGTATACCTAACTGCTAAGGTCTCAATTTAGGTAATAATAATAAGTTTATTCTCTCATTCTTTACAATATTCTTAACATATTCTTCATCATCCCTGTAAGTACTTCTGTACTTTTAGGTCCGTCGTTGTTTGTTCGCTTTTGTCTGCAAAGTGTGTTTGACGTAAAAAAAAAAAAAAAAAAAACAACAACACAACAACAATACCAAAGATTTTAACTTAATTGAAGCCCACTTTTTTGAAACTCCTCAAGTTCTCTAGATATTCTCTAGATCTAGAACTTGTAAATATTGTTGTTCATATTGTCGAATTGTCGAGCAAGGCCGGCCACTCACGCTCCAACTGTCAAAGTCGGACAGATCTATGTCTATCAGACCATTCAGACCGCCGAAATATGGTTAGCGTAAAAAAGCTTCCGGGTCTTTCAGACGGTCTGAGGACTGAAACCGGAAGCTTTTTCTGCCACACCTCACAGGTCTTATCCATCAAGTCATTTGCATTTTCTTAATTTCCCTTTCCAACAACAACATTTTCTTCACAAAAAACAAGCGGAGGGGGGTGCCGTTTTGTTTCTGAAAAAAAAAAAAACTTCCTTAATTATAATTATTCCAACATATTAATTATGGGTTTCAATAAATTAATAATCGCAAGGGCCCTTGGATTATTTTTGTATATGATAATTAGTACTGAAAAAAGCACTTAAAACTCAAAGGTAGCTTTTGATTTCATAATATATTATTATAAAAAAAGTTACCTAGCTTCGGCGGTGAGTCGCGTGTCTTTATAATTAAAAACAAAGGAATTCTAATGCTTGGAATAATAAGTGGCCCTTTGTGCCGTTCGAGTGGTCTTTTGACTCTCAAGGGTTTTCCAGTTGAGTAACCCTTTTGGGAAAGATCGCTCGCTGAAATGTCTTTCTGAATTTTTATTTGAAAAAGAAAGTAGAAATGAAAATCTGAAAGAATTTGTGATATTTTCGAATGACAAGAAATCGTTGCAACGGAAAATCCAAGGGTAACAGAACTAGCAAACAATAAACAATACTGGAAATTGATAGAATGCAAATATGGGTTTTATCTTGATTGAAGTCACTAGGAGTCGTCGTTTTCCAAACTGGTAATTCAATCCAATTTTCGTCCCTCGAAATCCCATGTGATCTGATATAATTATTCGTTACAAAGGCGGAATAACCACCGTAAATTATAATTTTGCAAAGTCACACCTCAAACCAGGCGAATTGGCAACTCCGCACAAGATAAGTCTCGTGTTAAATGAGAAGATAACTTTGACCAGTGGCGAAGCGAGGGTGTAATACTCATAATATTGTATTATAGAGTCAGAGTCGTAAGTACCACCTCAACTAGGCGCATTGGCAACGCCACACTAAATAAGTCTTGTACTACTATTGATCTGTGTCCAATGAACACATGTCCACACATAGTCGACGGCCATCGATCGACGAAGTGAATCTATGTACCTATGTTGTTGAGGCATTGTGGACGGTTTCAGTCGACACAGTTTTAGAATTTCAGCATTAAAATCTGCTCCTAATGTGGCCCAGCAGGTAGGGTACTCAACTTGGATTCAGTTGTATTTCCAAGATTCCAGGATTGTATTTCCAAAAAATCTCTTCTATTGACTCTTAAGTTGTGTCCACACATAGTGGACGAGGTCTCGAGGCAGTGTGGAAGGTTTCAGTCGACATCGTTCGACGGCCGTTGACCATGTGTTAGCACAACTTGTTTTCCACGCTACGCCACTGCCTCCTCAGTATGTCCAGTGAACACATGTCCACACATAGTCGACGGCCATCGATCGACGAAGTGAATCTATGTACCTATGTTGTTGAGGCATTGTGGACAGTTTCAGTCGACGCAGTTTTAGAATTTCAGCATTAAAATCTGTTCCTAATGTGTCCCAGCAGGTAGTGTACTCAACTTGGATTCAGTTGTATTTCCAAGATTCCAGGATTGTATTTCCAAAAAATCTCTTCTATTGAATCTTAAGTTGTGTCCACACATAGTCGACGAGGTCTCGAGGCAGTGTGGAAGGTTCCAGTCGACATCGTTCGACGGCCGTGGACCATGTGTTAACACAGCTTGTTTTCCACGCTACGCCACTGCCTCCTCGGTCAGAACTGTGACGTCACTGATCGAGAGGTCCGGAGTGTTGCGATCAATTAGCAGAACATCTTGTTTGGGTCGGGACTTGGGACTTGTGCCCAATGTCCCCATGTTTTCTGTCCGTGTTATCAAGAACACTCACACAAACCTTGTCCTCCGAGACGTTCGTATTTCATCCTTGGCCAACGCGTTCTGGGCTGTTACTTTCCTTATCCTTCGTGAGATTGAGTATAGTCACACGGAGTTGATAGAACTGATATTGGCAGCAGACAAAGACACATTCAGATTTCAGAGATTTGACGATTGAGAGTTCAGAGCTGCAGTCTGTAAGTTCTAGGTCGCGAACGCCATTCCCGCCCGGGGCGGATTTTATCTTGAACGGATAATGTTCTTTCTTGGGACGGCTGGCTTTCTCCTATCCTGTCGTGATCGTAAAAACCGACCCACAACGATTGTCGACAAAGTAGGAAAAGTCTTGGATTACTTAGAAGAAGCGGATGTCTGGTCTAACATTGTTGCTCTATCCCGCGTTCTTGATCTTTTATATGAAATCATTCTCAAATAACTTCCTTATACCACTGAAATCACTGAACCTAATAGAAAGCAATGAGAAAGTACCTGCTAGAAACCGCCCATTTTCCTTTGTTAATTTTAAGTCATTCGGGATCGAAGTATCCCGCCGTCATTGGACATCATCTTGACATTGTGAAGTTAGCCAGTCTACGAGTATGCTTAAATTGCTTTACTTAAATTGGTAGCCTCAAGAACATTGGTTGGTAGAAGCCGTGTGATGTTCACACCAGACTGGTCAAGCCCGTCTCCCCGGAGCAGAACTTTATGGATTGTTCACCTGGTTTGTATGTTTTGCATGTTGGAAGTTTCCGCTCGACTGTAACCGATTGACATATTTATTTCGTTGAGCTAGGTCAGGGCGTTGGAACACTGTGACATTTCGGGCCGCAGTTTTTTCGTGTTTGATATAGGTAGGTGTTTGTTTGTTGTAGGTTTGTGTCCGTTTGTTTTGTTTGATAGAGGTACTTGTTGGTTTGTTTGATAGAAGTTTACAGTCACTGTATACCTAACTGCTAAGGTCTCAATTTAGGTAATAATAATAAGTTTATTCTCTCATTCTTTACAATATTCTTAACATATTCTTCATCATCCCTGTAAGTACTTCTGTACTTTTAGGTCCGTCGTTGTTTGGTCGCTTTTGTCTGCAAAGTGTGTTTGACGGAGGTTTTACCCTCCATTCGGCGATAAGTCATGATATTCTTCTCCAGATCCAAATGTAGATGTGAGTTTAAAAAATGTAAAGCTAATCTGACAAGAACAACACAATTTCTGTAAAATTCGTTGGGCATTGGTCTTCAAAGGGTTAGTCGAGCCCTTCCTCTGCCCACTACTTTAGTCTTAAGATGTGCGTTAAAATGCTAGAAATCCTTTAACCCCTCGACATACTATCTTCACTATCTTACATTCCAATCTATGCCACAAGGGAGTCGTTTTGGGCTTTAGAAAATCCTTGGAATTTGTGAAAGCATTAATATTGGACACTTTTAATGATTCCTGGTGATCAATTAAGTCTCAAGGATTTGGGGATCTTGAGATGAATGAAAATATTTTTTTTAGTTTTGACTTTTGCTTTTGATAGATTCGTTAGGGACCTGCTTCCAGTTTTGGTCATTGAGGGCTCGAACCATTTTTCATTATTTAAAATTACAATATTGGTGAAAATTGAATAATCAAAAGGAGTTTTTAAGAAAAAGCATAGGAAGTAAGGTGATTTTGAGTTGAATGGTGAGCGATTTGTGTTGGTCAATAGCGGCGATTCGAGAGTTTGAACACTTGAAAAAAGATGATAGCCCACCGCTATGTTGAGCGACCAAAATCGCATTGTATAGATACCTATCTAATCTGGAAAGTACTGGAAAAGATTTTTTATCTGAAAACTGTGACAATAACGTTTTATTTGCCCAAATGTTGCTAATTCCTTAAAGCATTGTGATATATTTTGGAAACATCACAGATTTATTTTATTTTTTAATTCTCTTTATTTTCCTTTTTCTATCAAATCAATGACTGGGAAGACACTTTTTCTTTTCGCGCGATCAGAAAATTTCGCGTGATCTGTATTAAATCAAAATTTTGATCTTCGTTCCATTGTCAAGATCACAGGGAGGGACATCTTTTCTGATCTTTCTCATAAATTAAACTCGATTGTCTTCTGCTAGATACAGTTTCATATGGAACATGGGATGGTTTCATAGGGAACATGGGATGGGATGAGCTATTATCGCGTATGATTTTCCCATTTTCCCATTCTTGTCAGGAAAATTGACGGGAGATGGGCCTCGTGTGATGGGTCACTAACTAGTCTCATTTTCTCTAACCGATTTTTTTAATTATATCTTGTTTTTTGACGAATTATCTAGTGGCTGATGGTTTTTTTCTACTTTCTATTAAGTATCAATTTTATGTAAACTGATCTCCTGTATTTTATTGTTAATGTAGATCTTTCAATTAAATTAAATTAAATCAATAGTTTAGTGGCTTGTTTTATGTTATTTTACCATCCTTCGCATACAGTTCGGTTCGTATTTATTTAGATATATACATAGATTACTAATACTAATTCAGCCTTATTTCTATTCTATTTTCCAGGTATGTTCTTGGTGAATTGGGTGTCAGTCGAGTAATCTTAATCTACCTACAACTTTGAAGGTAAGTTCATACCCTAAATTCTACGTCAGGACACCAAAGTACATCCGTTGATGAAGATCTCTGTCCTCTATAGCTACCAAGGGTCCTGAATCTTCTAAAGAGTCTTATAAAGCTTTTAAAGCTTCCTCCAAAGAGTCATCAATAGCTTCTAAAGGTGCCTCTCTCAAGAGCTACACAGGGCCCTAAAGCAAAGAGATGCAAGTTCTAAAGAGCCCTGAAGCAAAGACAAGTTCTTCTTGGTGAATTGGGTGTCAGTCGAGTAATCTTAATCTACCTACAACTTTGAAGGTAAGTTCATACCCTAAATTCTACGTCATGACAGCAAAGTACATCCGTTGATGAAGATCTCTGTCCTCTGTAGCTACCAAGGCTCCTGAATCTTCTAAAGAGTCTTATAAAGCTTTTAAAGCTTCCTCCAAAGAGTCATCAATAGCTTCTAAAGATGCCTCTCTAAAGAGCTACACAGGGCCCTAAGGCAAAGAGATGCAAGTTCTAAAGAGCCCTGAAGCAAAGACAAGTTCTATAAACAGTCCTAAAGGCAAAGGAGAAAGGAATTAAAGAAAACAAAGGTGCCCCCCTCACAGAACTCTCAACAAAACCATTGCACCGGCCACTTTCATCTCAAGGGAAAAGGCATTTGTTTCAAGGAGGGGGCTTTTCTGTCGGCTTTTCTTTTTTGTCTTTGTTGTTTCTCACAATCGGCTTTTGTGCGGGTGTGGAAGACTCACCCCGCAGATGGGGAAAGCGTTTAAGTTGTTTCTAAAGGTGCCGGTAGTGGTGGCGGCGGGAAGTTTTGTGTATCTTTCCCCACAACTTGTTGAGCGCGGCCTTTTTAACTGGCCTTTCGTGGGGATTTCTGCCATTGTGTCAGGATTGTTCCGATTGTGATTAAGTATCTTTTGATATATCTGGTGTTATTTTGCTTCTTTTTCGTTGAAATAAATAAGATTGTGCTTTATTTTGTAAAACCATGAGGAGGGTTGTAATTATGTGTTCTTTTTTTCCTCTGAGAAAACTCAATTTCTAAAAGAAAGCTCTTGGAAAGCTACATCAATACACCTTGTTTCTGCTGTCAAAACGCGGCTCGAAAAACTCTAGAGATAATGGTCCATTATTTATGTAGTTAGCAAACCATGTAATGTAAATGTTCCTGAGATATGCTCCAAGCAAAGTCAAGAAAATTTGACAGCGCTACGAGAGATATACGCCACAGACCAAGTAGCCATTTTCAGGTAGTTGTGGAGGAAAAACTATAAATGATGGAAGAAAACGGATGTCTAATTTGTTATGAGATAGCCATTAGATCTAATTTACCAAGAGAAGCAAAACCAATATCCTCTCTGCTCGCTTGATGGTCAAGGTGCTTGAACCAGATCTTGAGTTACATAAAGCTTTGAATCAGACGTCAAAATTATGAAGATGATTAGAAGAAGGATTTGAGCTTTTTTTTTTTTTTCTGCAATTATCTTCTTTTTGATCTTTTATAACGTTCTCGTTTTCACTGCCTTTGACTTGTTGGAAAATCTTTAGTGTTTGTGTCATTCCTGATGAATATTTCCCTCTTTTCTGTGAAAATATGCACCCAGTTGCCATTATTTTGTGTGTTACCTTTTTTTTAATTATGTTCTAACTTTTGGCCCGAGTGTTTTCAAAGCGTTACTCCGGAATGCAATCCCATGTCTTTGGTCTGGTCTGATAAATAATTGCCGTGATACTTTTCGGTCCTCGTCTCCTCGTTCATTGGGAGATCTAATTTTTCGCTGATGATTTTTAGTCCATCATGGTTTATTTTATACACCCTTTTCAATTAAAGCTCTTACGACGATATACCTCGACAAATCCCTATAACTTCACTATTAGTCCAATAGTCCAAGGCTCTATTCTCACCTACTCCAGGGATAGGAAATATCGCCCAACTGTTGTACATGCACGTATTTACGTTTATACACGATGTACATGACTAGTTAATGTACCTAGACATATGTACCTAATACATACATCTACGTATGTACATGCAGCATACATTGAACATTACTATAGATAACCTTCTCATTTATTATTCTGTTAAAACCAATATTACAATCTGAGCTGTGCGATGAAATTAATTTCCAGTCCCGGACTCAAACTGAACTAAAATAATCCACATTATAATAGATGAGGTACTATTAGAAGCAGGACTGGTATCTAGGGGGACTTAACTAGGGTGAAATTGCTTCTGTTTGGCCTTGGGAAAAAAGAATTCCGTCAACTCCCATGGCGTAGTGGTCACTGCGCTCGCCTTGCACGCGGGAGACCCGGGTTCGATTCCCGGCGGGGTCAAGAAATTTGTATCATGCAAATGACTGATTCCGTGACTGGCTGTTGCGGGGCCCACTCAGCCTCGTGAGGAAAATGAGTAGCTATGACATATAAATGCGCATAGCGACCGGTGGCTCTCTCTCTCTCTCTCTCTCTCTCTCTCTCTCTCTCTCTCTCTCTCTCTCTCTCTCATAGGTTATGCTCATTATTTTATATCTATAAACAATTAAATCCCCAGAGTCAACTATTTAGTATGCTGCAATGTCCCACGCCCCAGGCCAAAACATAGTTAGATTCCAGTCATACTAAAATGAATCCAACAGTCATATTAACTGAACAAATCCAGCTTGATAGTCAGCTAGCCATAGATTTGTATTAAATCCTCAGTCCTGCTTTGTTGGTTAATTATTTTCTAGAGACAATATTGCAGATTTGGTTGAAAAGTTGACATCTTAGTGAAAAATTCATACTAAAATGAATCCAACAGTCATATTAACTGAACAAATCCAGCTTGATAGTCAGCTAGCCATAGATTGTATTAAATCCTCAGTCCTGCTTTGTTGGTTAATTATTTTCTAGAGACAACTGCAGATTTGGTTGAAAAGTTGACATCTCGGTGAAAAACGAAATGGGGAAGAAGCTTTTTCTTCGACAAAACTAAATCATGATTTATAAAATCGGAAGAGGTACCTAACCCTAAAATGGATAGGTATCTTCGGGTGGAAAAAAATGGGCATAGTTCACATCCTTGCTGGATGCGCCAATCAAATTTGATCTTTTTTACTTTTTCCAAATGATTTGGGGATTGGACTTTTCAGTCTCTGAGGCAGATGTTTTTTTGTGGTGGATATGACAAATTTAGCGTTTTATTTCCGCTATCTTTTGCTTCTGCCTAGAATTTTTCGAACTCTGAATCCTCTTTAAAGTATCCAATGCTTTCCATCAGTCAAGAACTCTTCCTTTAGGTATACGCTGAACTAAACACTTCCCCATTTCGTTTTTCACCGAGATGTCAACTTTTCAACCAAATCTGCAGTTGTCTCTAGAAAATAATTAACCAACAAAGCAGGACTGAGGATTTAATACAATCTATGGCTAGCTGACTATCAAGCTGGATTTGTTCAGTTAATATGACTGTTGGATTCATTTTAGTATGACTGGAATCTAACTATGCTTTGGCCTGGGGCGTGGGACATTGCAGCATACTAAATAGTTGACTCTGGGGATTTAATTGTTTATAGATATAAAATAATGAGTATAACCTATGAGTGAGAGAGAGAGAGAGAGAGAGAGAGAGAGAGAGAGCTCCAGGATGAATTCTCACAGGAAGGGTGTGTATTTGTATTTAAAATTTAATAATAATAGCAATAACAATTAGATTGTCGAGGGAGAGAGAGAGAGAGAATTACGGAAAATAATTATGTCTCAGGCCCAGGCAGGTCCAGGGAAGGTTCCAAGTCGGGGGGTCGAACCCGAGTCCTTCGAGTTTCGAGTATATTCTGGGGAGTAGTTGGACATTTTCTTGGCAAATAATATCCGAATCGTTTGTAGTGATTTGTAGGCAAATTACAGCATTAGAAAGGGCTTTTTCTTCTTTTTTTTTTCCCCAAGGCCAAAGAGAAGCAATTTCACCCTAGTCAGGTCCCCCTAGATACCATAGGTTTCCAGTCTATAAGAGCCCCCGGAATGACTTGGTGATCCAGAAGACATTGATGCCTGCCACTCACGTTCAGATCGTCTGACAGAGCTCGGACCGTCTGACGGTCAGCGTGTGAGTGCACGTCATGAGGATCAGCGAAAGACATCTCCTGAGCCCGTTGTCAATGAAAGGGTACTCTGTGCCTACTGTGTCTCGGAATGTAATTCTGGTGTTACGCATTTCCTGTCCAATCTCCTTCTCTTCAATGAACTCAACTCATTAACTAACTCTCAATGAATTAACTCATTTGACGATAATGCTCCCGAGGTGCTTTCTCATTGGAGGACAGTCCAGTCTCTTGTACAGCTTAAGACTCTTGAGAGGCACTCGGTTAAGTTAAGGACGTTAAAGTATTCCAATATCGCTGCCAGATTCTGAGGAATGGACCAGGAGGTATTCAGTTTACTCAAAGTGTTCCAAAATTGTGACCAAATTGGATGTTGTCAACCAGTTTTCAAGATTGTATGAGAAGAAATCCAAAATCTTTTAGAAGTTTTGTCTTTTTTTTTTCATGTCTGTAGAGATTGGGAAGCTGCAGGTAAACCATTTTCTTGGCAATCTAAATCACCAAACCACAAGTCATTTTGATAGGTACTTCCATAACCATTGACTTAGAACCAACAAAGGAAAATGGGCTGATTCTAGCAGGTACTTTCTCATTGCTTTCTATTAGGTTAAGTGACTTCAGGGGTATAAGGAAGTTATTTGAGAATGATTTCATAAAAAAGATCATAACGTCCATCCTCTGTATCATTTTTAGTCGATTTAGTATAAGTAGTACTTTAGTTAGACTGTCAGCTCAGAACAGAATAGAGTTCTAGAGAAAGCAAAGAGCAGTCCTTCAGGTCGCTGCGTCCAGCTAATGAATGATTTTCGGAACAACGGGCCTCAGTGGTTCTGATGTAGGTAAGATCTCAGAACTCAAATCCCAAATGAATTAAGTACTTTGATGTTACTTCATATTAATGACCATTTCTTTAGTACTCCTGATGACTAAGTAATAGGAAGTGAGAAATTAAATCTAATGAGCGAAGTAGAAGAATTGGTAGAGGTTGATGATGCAGAAATGGATTAAACTCCTTGCTGGATGCGCCAATCAAATTTGATCTTTTTTCCAAATGATTTGGGGATTGGACTTTTCAGTCTCTGAGACAGATGTTTTTTTTTGTGGTGGATGTGACAGATTTAGCGTTTTATTTCCGCTATCTTTTGCTTCTGCCTAGAATTTTTCGAACTCTGAATCCTCTTTGAAATATCCAATGCTTTCCATCAGTCAAGAACTTTAGGTACGCTGAACTAAACGCCTTTCACATTTAAATAAATTTTCTTCATAGTAAAATGTTCATTAATTTGTTTAATATCACCATCAGCTTCATCATGATCACCATCATAATCTTCATCATCGTCACGATAATGACCAAAAAGGGTCAAACGCCGAGGACCCATCGCATTCCTTGCATGGTATGTTTCCACCATTCTAAACGCCTTTCACATTTAAATAAATTTTCTTCATAGTAAAATGTTCATTAATTTGTTTAATATCACCATCAGCTTCATCATGATCATCATAATCTTCATCATCGTCACGATAATGACCAAAAAGGGTCAAACGATGAGGACCCATCGCATTCCTTGCATGGTATGTTTCCACCATTATTGAAGGATTAATAAATATGAATATTAATATTCATATTAATAAACTGACTCGGAAATATTTTAATGTTATTAATGAACGTAAGATTTGACATTCAGAATTTTGAGATTCAACCCTTCGATACCCGAAGATCTGTTTGACCCAACGGTGAACGAAGAATCTTACCTCGTTTTCTTGCTTGTACCTACTTCTTTCTATTTTTTGAACAGGGATTTTTTATTTATTTATTTTTTTTTTTGTTATTAATCTTTTAAATGAACTTCCCTTTGAATTTTCGATGACGCTTTGATACGCAAAGCAAACTTCATTTTTCCCAATTGGAAATCCAATGCCCTTATCAAATGGAAAATGTCAACTAAATCAGTAGATCCAAAAATGTAGATGTGACTGATGTGAGTTTAAAAAATGTAAAGCTAATCTGACAAGAACAACACAGTTTCTGTAAAATTCGTTGGGCATTGGTCTTCAAAGGGTTAGTCGAGCCCTTCCTCTGCCCACTACTTCATTCTTAAGATGTGCGTTAAAATGCTAGAAATCCTTTAACCCCTCGACATACTATCTTCACTATCTTACATTCCAATCTATGCCACAAGGGAGTCGTTTTGGGCTTTAGAAAATCCTTGGAATTTGTGAAAGCATTAATATTGGACACTTTTAATGATTCCTGGTGATCAATTAAGTCTCATAAGGATTTGGGAATCTTGAGATGAATGAAAATATTTTTTTAGTTTTGACTTTTGCTTTTGATAGATTCGTTAGGGACCTGCTTCCAGTTTTGGTCATTGAGGGCTCGAACCATTTTTCATTATTTAAAATTACAATATTGGTGAAAATTGAATAATCAAAAGGAGTTTTTAAGAAAAAGGGTTTTTTTTACCTGTGTTAACTGTAAACAAAGCAAAATATTTTCAAAAATCTCAGAAAATGTGGATTTTGTTGATTAGCTTTCTTGTTTGAAATTTCTGGTTTTTCTTGTGGTCTCGTGGGATGGCTGTTTACTTCTCCAATTTCATCATCATTTGGATTTCTACCTCTAACTCTTTCACAATATCCACTATTTATCCCAAAAAACGCTGAAATTAAAAATCCTTTAACGGATTTCATAAGTCAGAATCTTTTGTTTATTTTGCCCCGGTATTAAAGAAAAGGTCACTTTTTCTTCATTGAACTATTTTTTTGTTTTTATTTAAATCTTAGTTTTTACACATGGATACGAAGGTAGAGTGGTCAAACAACTTTGTATAGATGTCCCCCCCTTTTGCGATAATTTTCCAAATTCTCCCTCTTATTAATTATTTCTTTTGGTCAAAACCTGTTTGTCCTTTTATTCTTTGATAATTTATAAACCTTGTCGTAATCAAGGTAAGGCTAAGGAGTCTTTCGGGGGTTTTTCTTTTATTTTAAAGACTGGCGAGCTAAGAAACAATACAAAAGGCCAGGAACGGCCATTCGATGGGAATTTCGTAGGGTTTTTCTTTTATTTTAAAGACTGGCGAGCTAAGAAACAATACAAAAGGCCAGGAACGGCCATTCGATGGGAATTTCGTATTTTTTTTCCGGTGAAAAACAGGTTTTTTCGGAATGTTTCTTTCTAATTTATCTGCTTTACTGCTCGATAGATTGTTTTCATTTCCCAAGTGTGTTTTCTTCACACGACTCGGGCTTTGTTTCAAGGAATATTGTGTCAATTGGTAATTCTTCAGTGGCATTGTTTTAACAGTCTTTTCAACTTTTTCCTTTTCCTTAATTTCCCAAATCTTGATGACTATCTTGTTTTAAACCTTTAGGGAATTTTCTGTTACAATTAATAATTATTTCGTGAGAAATTTTCCTTCCATTCGAATTCAGCTGATGAAAATTTGTAACATATTCTGAACTTCTTCAAGCTTTACAATATCTACACGTTCTTCAAATCGAGTGTAACCTATACCGGCCCAAATAAGCACTAGTTCATATTAGCTTTGAATGAACTTTACTCAGAGTCTCAGGACCTATCCAAATTAAGAACTCCTAAGTTGTTTGAGCAACATATCCATATTATACACTGATCCACTGAGAATCTACTAGGATTCCACTCAGTACATATCCACTATCTACCAATTCATTCTCACAGAACACCTGGGAGTATTCCAGTAGTTGAAATCACTAATGACTCTTTCTTCCAAATTGTTCATCGAGAGGCTAAACTAATATCCTTCCAAATATGTACTCAGATGTATCCAAAATATGTACTTAGATATATCCAAAATATGTACTTATATGTATCCAAAATACATATGTACTCAGATGTACATATTTGATAAACGTACATTTGCACATGGTTAGATACATTGTACGAAATAGAATTAAATGGCAATTTCGTTAATGAAGAGCTGGTGACCCTTGATGGAGATTTGGTATACTCGGGCTTTGTTTCAAGGAATATTGTGTCAATTGGTAATTCTTCCGTGGCATTGTTTTAACAGTCTTTTTCCTTTTCCTTAATTTCCCAAATCTTGATGACTATCTTGTTTTGAACCTTTAGGGAATTTTCTGTTACGATTAATAACTATTTCGTGAGAAATTTTCCTTCCGTTCAAATTCAGCTGATGAAAATTTGTAACATATTCTGAACTTCTTCAAGCTTTACAATATCTACACGTTCTTCAAATCGAGTGTAACCTATACCGGCCCAAAAAAGCACTAGTTCATATTAGCTTTGAACGAACTTTACTCAGAAGTCTCAGGACCTATCCAAATTAAGAACTCCTTAGTTGTTTGAGCAACATATCCATATTATATATACACTGATCCACTGAATATCTACTAGGTATCCACTCAGTACATATCCACTATCTACTAATTCATTCTCACAGAACACCTGGGAGTATTTCAGTAGCTGAAATCACTAATGACTCTTTCTTCCAAATTGTTCATCAAGAGGCTAAACTAATATCCATCCATATATTATGTACTCAGATGTATCCAAAATATGTAGGTACTTTGATATATCCAAAATATGTACTTATATGTATCCAAAATATGTACTCAGATGTACATATTTGATAAATGTACATTTGCACATGGTTAGATACATAGTGTTCTAACCAAATAGTGCTGCTTCTTGTACGAAATAGAATTAAATGGCAATTTTGTTAATGAAGAGCTGGTGACCCTTGATGGAGATTTGGTACTTTTGGTAGCTTGTACCAATTTTTAATGTAATCGAGTCATCCTTAATGAGTTGGTGATTCTTGGTAGCTCATACTCTGACGTAGATTTGGTGAATGGGATCTGAGGAGTTGAAAGTTGAAACCAATCTTGAAATTTGGTTCTCAATTACCTTTGGGCTTATATTGTAACCATTTTCGTCAATACCAAATTCTGCACCCCATTGCCCTCTGATTACTTTGGATAGATAGATAAGAAGATGGGTAATAATAAAATTACGAACAGGCGTGCAAGTTGTAGAGCTGTGTCCACTCATAGTCGTCGGTCGATGTCGACTGAAACCCTACACTGCCTCGACAACATAGATTCACCTCGTCGATCGACGGCGTCGACTATATGTGGACACTGGACACAACCTTATCAGTGAAATCCCATTTTAGATATTACGAATTCCCATTCTTTATCACTAATATTCCCATTTTAGACAAAGTTCCTACTCCAATAAGACCAGCGTAATTGTTATTCTCATTACTCTCCACATCAATTGTTACATTTACCTTTTCTTCATTTACGGTTCGTATTTAATCCATTTCTGCATCATCAACCTTGATTCTTGGTAGCTCATACTCTGACGTAGATTTGGTGAATGGGATCTGAGGAGTTGAAAGTTGAAACCAATCTTGAAATTTGGTTCTGAATTACCTTTGGGCTTATATTGTAACCATTTTCGTCAGTACCAAATTCTGCACCCCATTGCCCTCTGATTACTTTGGATAGATAGATAAGAAGATGGGTAGTAATAAAATTACGAACAGGCGTGCAACTTGTAAGGCTGTGTCCACTCATAGTCGACCCGTCGGTCGATGTCGACTGAAACCGTACACTGCCTCGACAACATAGGTTCACCTTTTCGATCGACGGCGTCGACCATGTGTGGACACAACCTTATCAGTGAAGTCCCATTTTAGATATTACGAATTCCCATTCTTTATCACTAATATTCCCATTTTAGACAAAGTTCCTACTCCAATAAGACCAGCGTAATTGTTATTCCCATTACTCTCCACATCAATTGTTACATTTACCTTTTCTTCATTTACGGTTCGCATTTAATCCATTTCTGCATCATCAACCGCACTTTTTTGGAATCAGGGGACCCCAAAACGGATATTTCCACCCATTTCCCGATTTTGAAAATTTGGACCGATTGCAATACTTTCATTCTATTACTAGTATAGCTCCGCTATACTGTAGTAATAGAAAGTAATAAATTGTTACTTTTTTTTTCTTAACTTTTCGACATGTTTCTACAGTTTTGGGAGCAACATGACTGGCAATATTTTTTCGTGTTTTTATAAATGTTCCGACACGCAAGGGAAGTATTAAGTTTTTCATACTAGGAAAGTGTTTTTTTTTTTTTTTTTTTTTTTTTTACAAGGGGAATATTTAATTTTTTTTATTAGGGTAAGTTTTTTTTTTTTTTTTTTTTTTTTTTTTTACTTTCTATTTCTTCTATGGAAAAAAATGTAAAAAAAAAAAAAAAATCGCGAAAAATGTTAAAAGTAAAATTCGTTTAGGATATATTAATTATTTCATTTTCTCCGAAAGCTAAAAGATATCATGTTACTTGTAAAAGAAACTAGGAAAGTAATTGTATATAATTAACATTTTAATATTTTCGAGCTTTTTAATTGCTTTTTCGCTTTGCATTTTTTGTTTTTCTGTGTGGAAAGCACAAAAGAGGTACAACATTATAGGTACAAACGTGGATATTTTAGATTTTTAATTCGAATAATTTCCTTTTCTATCGTGCTTTGCCAGGGACTGTTTTTGTAATGTATATTGTGTTTTTATATATATATAGATATATATTTTTTACTTTTTTTTTATTATTATTCTAAAGTGTGCCAACATACTTTTACTCCTGTTGAATCCTCATCTAGTAATTCATATTAGGATATGCATATGTAAATACGATTGAAGCATATGCATTTCAAAGAGAATTATATGCATATAGGTATATAAAAATGCATATTCCTATCAGAAAGAACGACTAGAAACACGGGAAAAAAATGTTTGAATTTTTTTACCCTAATTTTTACTCTACCTACTTTTTTCTATGTATGCTATAGGTTTTATGAATAGAATTCTATTCAATGTTCAGACAGAAGGTAGGTATGTGGAAATCATAGGGAAAAATGTATAAAATATGCTGCGGAATACTGTAGAAATATAGGAGCGTCCATATGAATATGTGTAGGGAACGTTAGGGTACCTTTTCTATTCCTAGATATTTCTCTATTAGTAGATTATTTTGTTCTTGAAGCTCCTGTTCCAGTTTTTTTTAATAAAATAAAATCCACAAAAAAATTATAAATACCTAAAACAAAAATTTATGCGAACAAAACATTAAAAATTAAAAACATAACTTAGGTTACAGAAGGACAAACAGTGTCCAAACCTAACCTGCAGCACAATTGCAACCCATTGTCAAACAGGGAGTGTAGGAAAAAATATGAAATTTTTCTCGTATTGAAAAAGAAAAAAAAAAGAGAACAATAGGTATTTAAAACTTGTCTGCATTAGAAGCTTCATGCAATAAATACCTATGAGAGACTCACCAGGAAAAATATATAGACTGGAATTATTACTAAAAAATAAAAAAAAAACATGTTCTAAATGATGACCGAGCAGCATTTTAGCGAAATGTTTTTGCTGTAAATTTCAAATTACAGGGTGGTGGGGTCAATTTCAAATAATGAAAATTTGTAGGATGATAGATAAAATGTGGGTGACACTGTATGAGGCTGCCATCTTATTAGTTTCTACAAACAAAGTCGGTCCCAAGCTCCCAAATCCCAAAAAGGATTTTGAAGCCAGTCAAGTTAGCTTGGAAGGTACATAAGTTGGTCCCAACCTCCCAAGTTCTAAGCAAAGGATTATTGAGCCAGCCTAGTTAGCTTGGAAGGTAACTAGGCTGCATGGTAAGCACTAGGTCGAGTCCTGCCCGGGGCGAAATTTTCCCGACAGATAAGATTCATTCTCAGAAGTGATGGCTTTCTTCTATCCTGCTCTCTTCGTTTCCAGGACTAAAATAACTCCGTTGTTACGATTCCCTGTCAAAAGAAAAGAAGGGGGAAATGGCACTCTTGTTCTTCCACACTGTATAAAAAAAGTTATATTTTTCTTCATTGTCTATTATTTAATTTATATTATTAAATATAATAAACTAAATACCTACCTTTTTACACGTTTAATACGATAAAAAAAATATCAGAGAATTAAACAAAAAAAAAAAAAAAAGCGAATAAGTTAAAAGCACACCTCGTGTGGAATTTAAAAACACTCATTTTATTGTCTTTTTTTTTATATTTAATGAAATATAAAGTGCTTTATAAAGCATTGGAATAGAAAAAAAAAACTAAAGCGACAACTTCCACACATTAAAAAGAATTTACAATTGTTTAAAATGTACAAACATACCCATGTAGAAGAATGAAAATAATGTCGCTATTAGTTGTGTTCAAATTATCAAATGAAAATCAACTATCAAACCGTCTGCGTCTGATCTTTTGATGATCCAAAAACAGTAGCCTGGTTTTACTCAGAAGTCATACATAATCTGGTTCTAGTACCATACATTAGTTAACTCATCCATGGTGTTAGCTATGAATAACCATAGTTAACAGGTTAACACACGTAATGTTTAGAAGGCACGTCAATGGAAAATTGGTAAAAAAATACCTACGAGTATCTTGTGAATAGGATTTTCAATTATGTGAATCATACTCAAATACAATTCTTGTTATATCGTTCAAATATCGCACACTGAGATAAATTGGATGGCTGGACTTGTACTCCAACCACCAACCTCCAGATTCAAAGTCCACCGTGCTAACCGCTAGTGGTCAAACCGCCGACATTTGAAGACAACTTACACTGAAATTTTGTGTACACTCAAAATTATTTTTTTTTATTTATTTTTTTTTTTTTTTGCACTGTCGGAGAAGAGTCTGAGAGTCGTTTTCAATGAAGTTTGTGTACATGAATGAAGTGTACTATAGGTGGGTATACTATGTATGTACTGAGATCTGGCAAGCCATGAATGAATGGACGATGTAGCGTCTCTCAAACCGGTAAAAGGGTGACCATTGTGGGATCTCTCAGACCTGTAGCTTGAAGTGTAAACCTTTGGCTTCACTAAAGACCCCCCAAGATGGGGAAAATAAGTTGGGAACCACTGGGCCTCTTTGTGACTTCTTATTTTGTAGAACTATAGGTAATCATGAAATAAATGAAAATAACGAGCGAATTAATGCTAGGCTTCTTTAAAAATAAATGAATAAAAAGTTGGAAAAAGAGTTTTTAGAATGAACAGAATAGAAATTTAGAAATGCATGATTTTACAGCAAAGTACTTGTAGGTATTAATACGAGTACAGTAAACAGTAAGTGCGTACTTTTGTATGTAATTATGTATAGGTAAAGTTACATTTTATGATTAGGGACCACTCTTTATTAGAGTTGACAGACAATTTGATTGTTCTTTTCGGCAAATTCTGATTACTTTACTAGACTGATCTAAATGAGAAAATGAGCAAATTAACGTCCACAAATTGTCCTGCAATATGGAAACAGAAGATCGTTTTTGATTACCATTATCGCCCATCTGATGAGGGGGCATACTACAGGATGGGCATGATACGACACAGACCACACGAGTCTAATGTGGCAGTGCCAAAAGGAACCTAAATGAGTCATAACTCTGTCTTCTCCTTTTTCACCAAAACTGTTTTTCCTTTTCCCATTCAAATGACTTACCACGCTTAGGAAAGCACCTGGGAGTGGGGGGAAATATTTATCCTTTTTTATAATAAGACAACTTACATGAAAATTATTTCTACTTCTGGCCATAATCAAGCCAGATTCTTTTTTTAATTTCTTTTATAAATTAACTGGTCAGTATTAGTTCTTCTTTCATTATGTTTCATAAAAATTTGTTTAATGCCGTATGACATTTGTTTAAAATTTGTATTTTTTTTATTATTCATTAAGGTGTGCCCACTCTTTTGGATATAACGCAAACTTGGAATATAGGTATGATGTTCTTTTTGTTAAAAAAACATATTAAAAGTTTAGAATTGTACATATCTACATAACTATTTTCTTCTTGTATGGTGCCCCCATGATTGTTTTCAAGTAACATAGGTAGTTATCTAGTTAAGTACCTATGCTTTGTGTGAGTCCATGCCCATTGATGATATTAAGTAAAAGTAACCATGTACCTACATAGTTTGGCTTTTTTTAAGAGGTTTGATAGGGAACTGTAACTGCTAAGGTCTTTACGTCCGCAAAGTAAAGAGAGAAGAAAGACAGGATAGGAGAAAGCCAGTCGTTCCGAGAACGAAGCTTCTCTGTTTAGGATAAAATTTTCCGCAAAGTAAAGAGAGAAGAAAGACAGGATAGGAGAAAGCCAGTCGTTCCGAGAACGAAGCTTCTCTGTTTAGGATAAAATTTGGCTCGAGCGGGAATCAAACCCGCGACCTAGCACTTACAAGGTAGACGCCCTACCCTCCAAGCTAACTAGACTGGCTATATTCTATATCGACACTAGAATTACTAGATATAGGCACAGTATCTCACTTCTCAAAAACAATACCATCCCCGCCAACCACCATCTTCTAATCTTCATTCTGAATCAGTGTTCCAATTGATTGCACCGTTTTGTATTAATTTCTTTTCTTCAAATTGAATTAGAAGACAAAAAATCCAAGGAAAGGAAAAAGTACAAAAGGAAAACTTGGACGAAAGGAAAACAAAGGACGATCTGTGTGGAAAACAATAGGGAACTTCTCATGTGGTCAATCATAATTTGGAAGGCAGCTCGGGGACTTGGCCTTTCGGGGGACTTTGATCTGTGGGGGTAGGATGGAGGACAAGAAAGTAGACTGAGATGGGTTTGGACATATGGAGAGGAGAGACGAGAGTTACACAGGCAAAAAAAGTAGAGAAAATAGTGATACTGGGAAAGAGAAAGACCAAAACTGAGGTGGAGAGATAAGGTTGAGGAATACTTGAGAGAAAAGGGATGGATAAGGGAGGAGGCATTAGATAGGAGGATATGGAGGGGTAGGATTAAGGAAGGTAACGCCGACCCCAAATATATTAAGATTGGGAAAAGGTGCAGTAAAAGAAGAAGAAGACGAAGACGAAGAAGAAGAAAAAGAAGACGAAGACGACGAAGAAGAAGAAAACGAAGAAGAAGACGACGAAGAAGAAGAAAATGAAGAAGAAGACGAAGAAGAAGACGAAGAAGAAGAAAAAGAAGAAGAGGACTTTGAACGGAGCTTCCAATGGACCAGTTTTCAATGGATCAATGAAGTTAAGCAACGTCTTCCGGATGTGGATTGGTGGCAATCCGGATGGATGATCATCTGGACAATCGCGTGCTGCTGGCTTTATCCGGCCCCACTCCGGCTGGGTGAAGATAACGCGAGGAGGTGGGTAGCTTGTCACCGAATGAAGTGTAAAATCCAGCGTCACTAAAATTCTTAGCATTAGCACTTACACAGTGACATTAAACCCATTGAAAAAATCCCTTTACATAACGCGTACTTTGACAAGTTTCATGTTGGTAGTGGTGGGAAATGGAACACCGTCTGGCATTTTACCATTCACCCCATAGTTCATACCTATATGTAAAACCTAAAAATTCCGAAAGTTTCCCTTTGCAAGTTCTAGTGCCGCCAAGGTTCCAGCACAGCGTAAGGTTCATGCAAGGCCGATATGCTATCACCAACATATTACTTTCTATTTTTACTTCCCTTATTTTCATCGAAATCCAACAATTTTTTCTTCTTTTGTCTTAGACGTTGCCCTATTGTTCTCAGCTCGTGGATTGTTTTTTCCCTGAGCTTTCTCGATTCCATCAAATCCTGTTCCAAGCTCGTCTATATGAACAATGATATCGCTCGTCTTTTCGGACATCTTTTGTTTTTGTTCGTTTGTTGAGATTTTCTATTATCTTTATTCGAGGTGGAGGTATTGGTGATTTCGAAGAAACTTCATCAGCGGTCTTTGGTCCATGTTTTCTTTTGGCAGAATATGGGCTATATCCCTTTTCAACTGTGTGTATGTGAAGTTATTGAGATGAGCTCAGGACTTTGCGCTTGTGGATTCCATGCTGAGAAGAAGAAACTTGAACCTTGTCAGGATTATAACGTCACTTATGGTGTGTGGTACACTGCTATGGAGCTTTTCCTGAGTAGGTACTAAAATAAGGTACATATATGAGACCGACTTACACTCATTGGTATGAGTCTATGTCAGAAGTCTCCAATCAATTCGAGCTCTAATTGAAATCTCTTAAACTGGCTTTTTCAAGTTTTCCAATCCGTTTTGACAACCTATTTCCTAGAATTCTTTCACTTTCGTTTTGCTCTCCTTGCTTGTGACGATCTCTAGCTCTCTAGGCCAGGTCTTCTCATTTTATGACCTTCCTTTATAATTATCAGATCTTGAGTAGAAATTTTTGAATATTAATAATAATCAGACGAAGAAAAAGCACCTTTAATTATGATCCGGGGAGCAGGAGAGAAAAAACCATAATCCATAATGAAACATAAAATCTCAGGTGTTCCCTCGAAGATCCGATATGGAGCGTGGCAAATAGATGTGAGGGAACACGTTTTGAACTATTTGGTATTGTTGATGGAATTAGAATTTGACAAAGTCATGTTCTATTTTGCCAGTCTAAACAAAGGTAACATCATCGAAAAATATCTCCAAGATTTCAACCACCTCCTGGACTCCTACAGGGTCATCCTTCCAGATACCATTGAAAAACTCTTCAAAACCCTTCTAGCGATGCTGAAATTCATGAAAGTCTTCTTTCTGTGGAAAGAAAGCTCATACTTGGATGGATCTTGAATGAAGCCGCTAATGAATTTCTCGTCCAGTGTCCACACGAGAACAACATATCCAATGGTCATTAAAGAAATTAAAGCCACAAAGCCACCTAACCACCATAGAAATAAGAGCCCCTAACCCTAACCAACCACTAAAGAAATCTACTGACCCAACACTAAAGAAATCCACGAACCCATCACTAAAGAAATCCACTAACTCACCACTAAAGCAATCCACTAACACACCACTAAAGCAATGAGCTTCGTGCTCGCAACCACGTTCAATGACAATCTCATTAATGCCTTCAATGAAGAAACATTTTAAAAATCTCTACTGGATACTTAAAACATTTATTAATAAACGGGGAGAAGCTGTTAAAGAAATATCTCCGAGAGACCAGGAGAGTTACCAGAGTATTTAAAAAGATTAAAAATAATAATAAATTTATGTAAATTTTGTTTTCTGTGATATTTCATTTCCAACTCCTTCTTCATTTTTTTTTTTTTTTTTTTTCCTTTCCCGGGTGTTTTTTTTGAAAGAAATGGTGGGAATGGGTTTAAGAATGGGTTTGGCAATTTAAAAATCTCTACTGGATACTTAAAACATTTATTAATAAACGGGGAGAAGCTGTTAAAGAAATATCTCCGAGAGACCAGGAGAGTTACCAGAGTATTTAAAAAGATTAAAAATAATAATAAATTTATGTAAATTTTGTTTTCTGTGATATTTCATTTCCAACTCCTTCTTCATTTTTTTTTTTTTTTTTTTCCTTACTCGTGTGTTATTTATGAAAGAAATGGTTGGAATGGTTTTAATGATCGGTTTGGTAACCTGAGTAAACCAACTTACTGGGTCTTTAGGAAGCCGCGGATGAGTTCGGTTTGGTTTTGGTTGCTGTTCCTAAGGTCACTATCAGATAGACCTAACAGGTAGGTACACCTGATCAGGTCTGCCTGATAGTGAGTGGCTGACTTGAGTAGTAGACATGGAAGGAAATGAAGGAAACCTTTTTCCACCAATTGAAAGTATAAAGGTTGGATGATGATAGACGCGAAAAATAGAAAAGAGAAGATCCATTGAAAGAGGTTTGATTTGATAAAGGGGACAGTAATATTATCTGAGATCTTATCATCCCGAAATTGAAAGAAGGAGTACAATCCAGGAGAAAGTCAGCTGTCCCAAGAAGAACATGATCTTTTCAGATAAAGTGCGCCCCCTGAAGGAATTATACCAGTGTCCTAGCTCACCTAACGCTTGAAAGACAGGCGAGCTATATCCTCCAAGCTCACAATCTATGTAACTAGACTGGTATTGAAACATTGAAAGTATTGGGCCAAGAAAAAAGAAGAGGACCATTCCATCTACCAAATTCTCCAAACAACTCAACAACCCAGGTTCTTTCGACGACCCTGTAAACTTTGTCATAAAAACACATCGCATCAGGATCACCGGTCTAATCAAATGGGTACCCGGAGTACCCTCTTGTGGACTTATTAATGTCCCTTGCCACCCCCCGCTTTGGGGACCTAATGAAACAACAAGGGGTGAATGGGTTTTGAATATTAAATGAGCAACCGATGACCCGACTGCGAGGGTTGTGAATGGGGGTCGTGTGGTCTGTGGTGAAATGGGACCCTCATGAACGACACAAAAATCCCATCTTCAAAGTTCAATCAAATCAAACCACCTAAGAGTTGCCCTTCGCACCTACGAGTTATGGGTGTTTTAATTGTTCAAATCATCAAATGGTCCAACCAATGAATTGTGAATTTTTGACATTCCAATAGGGCTATTGGGACTTTGAAAGGTCTTTTTTTTTCTTCCAGAAGACTTTAGGGCTAGGCTAGGTAAGTCCTTAAGTTCAAAGTGGCTGGGCTGAGTTCACAAACCTCAAGGCTTAAGGGTACTTATTGCTGGAAGATATCAAAGCGGTAGTTTGATATGCACGGAAGATGGAAGGCTTTTCACCGAGTCCTTCTTTGGTAATGGATCGGCTGAAAACGGAACCTTGACGTGCCTCATGGAAAGATCAATACATATGATCAAACATTTAAGAACAAGAAGACTTTTGATAAAAACAAGGACGCTATTTCTGACTAGGTAACGAGAAATGAAGTAGACAAAAACTCACATAACCTGTTGAACTTTACATAATCTTCATCTGGAGAGAATCAAACGCTTGCTAAAGATCTAGTTTCAAGTCCACCATTCATCCTACCTCAACCAAAAGCGATTCTGTGCGAAATGATGACTCCCCTCTGAAAATCGCCCTCGTTAAGGTTCTAAACACATCGGAAGAAGGTATTTAAACCGCCTTGGAACCGGTTCTGATTCGCAAAAATCAAGGTAGAAGACAAGATCACAGAATTGAGATCACCGGTTGTAAATTAATTTTATAAATATACAATAGAAAAGATTTAATTATACAATAGGAAACAGATAATTCATTGATAGAGGGATGGGTTTTTCGATTGAAATTGTAACACAATTGATTTCTCTTTCGGAGTCCCTATTCTCTTCTCCCTGTAATTATTAACAATCGGCTCTGATTTGAGATTTGAGTAACTGAAATTTATTGCGAACTCTGTTTGATTATAATTAGAGGTAGGTATCCGTTTTCTGTTCTTCATGAGGGAAATTGAAAACTGTTTCGACTACAAAAGAGAAGATTTACCGACAAGGTTTTTCCAAGGGAGAGTCTTCTTTCTATCCCAAAGCATTGTTCTTTCTCTACTTACTTTACTCTTCGTGTCCAGCTCGTTCGTCAAATCTTGTCCTTTACAATTGTTTAAAATGTACAAACATACCCATGTATTAGAAGAATGAAAATAATGTCGCTATTAGTTGTGTTCAAATCATCAAATGAAAATCAAATATCAAACCGTCTGCGTCTGATCTTTTGATGATCCAAAAACAGTAGCCTGGTTTTACTCAGAAATCATACATAATCTGGTTCTAGTACCATACATAGTTAACTCATCCCCGTCTGCGTCTGATCTTTTGATGATCCAAAAACAGTAGCCTGGTTTTACTCAGAAGTCATACATAATCTGGTTCTAGTACCATACATAGTTAACTCATCTATGGTGTTAACTATGTATAACCATAGTTAACAGGTTAACACACGTAATGTTTAGAAGGCACGTCAATGGAAAATTGGTAAAAAATACCTACAAGTATCTTGTGAATAGGATTTTCAATTATGTGAATCATACTCAAATACAATCCGTGTTATATCGTTCAAATATCGTACAGCGAGATAAATTGGATGGCTGGACTTGTACTCCAACCACCAACCTCCAGATTCAAAGTCCACCGTGCTAACCGCTAGTGGTCAAACCGCCGACATTTGAAGACAACTTACATTGAAATTTTGGGTACACTCAAAATTCAAAATCCTTGTACTCCAACCACCAACCTCCAGATTCAAAGTCCACCGTGCTAACCGCTAGTGGTCAAACCGCCGACATTTGAAGACAACTTACACTGAAATTTTGTGTACACTCAAAATTCAAAATATCATTGGTCCACTTATTTATATCCTCAAGAACGCAAAATTTATTAGACTGGCAAAATTTCCAACACAACAATACAAAAGAGTTCGAATAAAAATTAAAATAAATTAAACAGAATTAAATCTCGAGTTTTGTGGCCAGCAAACATTTTTGAATACAAAGAATCTTTTGTGGAACAATTTGAAAAAACCAAATCCAAGAAACCCAGTTGTCAAATACCATTAATTTATTTAAAAAAAAAATTTATTTAAAAAAAAAAAAAAAAAAATATCCTACATGGCTATAAAAATACAATAGTGGCCAAGTAATTAAAAATATTCAGGTTTTTGAAAAAACCTTTCCGTTTTGACTAAAATGAACCCATAGGTACGTAGGTAGGTATTATACTTATCCATACATAAATATCATATATTTTTTTTTTTTTTAGTATTTATAAAGTCTAACCAGTTTTCTTTATACTTAAATTTAATATTTATACCTACATTTATTATTATATTTGTACTCCATGCTGATACAGGTTGATTCTGAACATCCCAAATTCAAATTGGAGGAAAATTGAAGAACTATTCTGAATGCAAAGTACCTTGTTTCTGACCTTCGAATGTGTTAAGGAAACAATCAATACACTTAATAAAATTTTATTTGAGCTCTTGATTAGTAAATTTGTGACCTATCCAAAAAAAGGACCTAATGGTAGGTACACCCATTAAAAATACAATCATCTAAATACCTCTGCACGTATTTAAATCAACAATATGCATCAAAACATCTATAAATCCATGTGCAGGACGAATCTGGAATTCCACATGGTTTTTCTTTTTTGTTACCACCTGTGTTCAAATATGTTTATTTGATTTTAAGCCGTGTTTAATATTAACATAAAATATTACTTCTGGCCATAATCAAGCCGGATTCTTTTTTTAATTTCTTTTATAAATTAACTGGTCAGTATTAGTTCTTCTTTCATTATGTTTCATAAAAATTTGTTTAATGCCGTATGACATTTGTTTAAAATTTGTATTTTTTTTATTATTCATTAAGGTGTGCCCACTCTTTTGGATATAACGCAAACTTGGAATATAGGTATGATGTTCTTTTTGTTAAAAAAACATATTAAAAGTTTAGAATTGTACATATCTACATAACTATTTTCTTCTTGTATGGTGCCCCCATGATTGTTTTCAAGTAACATAGGTAGTTATCTAGTTAAGTACCTATGCTTTGTGTGAGTCCATGCCCATTGATGATATTAAGTAAAAGTAACCATGTACCTACATAGTTTGGCTTTTTTAAAGAGGTTTGACAGGGAACTGTAACTGCTAAGGTCTTTACGTCCGCAAAGTAAAGAGAGAAGAAAGACAGGATAGGAGAAAGCCAGTCGTTCCGAGAACGAAGCTTCTCTGTTTAGGATAAAATTTGGCCCGAGCGGGAATCAAACCCGCGACCTAGCACTTACAAGGTAGACGCCCTACCCTCCAAGCTAACTAGACTGGCTATATTCTATATCGACACTAGAATTACTAGATATAGGCACAGTATCTCACTTCTCAAAAACAATACCATCCCCGCCAACCACCATCTTCTAATCTTCATTCTGAATCAGTGTTCCAATTGATTGCACCGTTTTGTATTAATTTCTTTTCTTCAAATTGAATTAGAAGACAAAAAATCCAAGGAAAGGAAAAAGTACAAAAGGAAAACTTGGACGAAAGGAAAACAAAGGACGATCTGTGTGGAAAACAATAGGGAACTTCTCATGTGGTCAATCATAATTTGGAAGGCAGCTCGGGGACTTGGCCTTTCGGGGGACTTTGATCTGTGGGGGTAGGATGGAGGACAAGAAAGTAGACTGAGATGGGTTTGGACATATGGAGAGGAGAGACGAGAGTTACACAGGCAAAAAAAGTAGAGAAAATAGTGATACTGGGAAAGAGAAAGACCAAAACTGAGGTGGAGAGATAAGGTTGAGGAATACTTGAGAGAAAAGGGATGGATAAGGGAGGAGGCATTAGATAGGAGGATATGGAGGGGTAGGATTAACAGTACTGAGAATTCTAAGAATATCTGTGGAGTTGGTTAGGACTTTTTTTTACATTAGGTACTATTTTGCTGTTTTGTGTGCTACCTAACCCTCCCTAAATTCGAAAGTTCCTGTCGTCTAGGATTCTAGGAATATCAGGTGGTTTGAAATCCCGCGACGTTGGGTAGGATTAAGGAAGGTAACGCCGACCCCAAATATATTAAGATTGGGAAAAGGTGCAGTAAAAGAAGAAGAAGACGAAGACGAAGACGAAGAAGAAGAAAAAGAAGACCCCCAGAAAAAAAAAAAAAAAAAAAAAAAAAAACTGGCTCAACGTCAAACTGCCGTTTTTGCGTGCGATTAAAATATTGGGGAACGCCATTTGTGACAATTAAGTATTTCGGTATGCTTGTACACAATCTATTTCTGTCAGTGTCCCCGAAACCAAGAACTTTCTCTGATTTTCGCCCCAAAAGAAAAGAAAGTCAAAACGAGATAATTATATGTACCTATGTAATGCTGTGTTCCCCAAAATCTTAATTTTGAAAATCAACCGTTCGATCCTGTATTCATAAATACTAATTAAAAAATTAAACACAGTTTTTAATTAAATCAGAAATCTGTGTTTTCGTTTAAGAATTGGAACACAGTTGATGCGATGTAACAGAACTACGTCAGATGTACATACTATGTAATGCCATGTATTCAGTATAATACATATAAGAATTATGTATGAGCATACTTTTATATTATGTATTGTACATAAGTATGTATAGAAGATATACCTATGTATGTTTTTCCAGTGATATTTAACTATTTTAATCAACACTTCACTAATTTTGAATAAGATATACATTAGGTAACCTTTCTCCGACAAATTCTACAAGGAAAGAGTAACAGCAAAAGAGGACCTGGAAGAAGAAGAATATCCTGAAGGCACCACAAAACATTAGTTGTAAAAGGTAGAAAGGAGAGAGAGAGAGAGAGAGAGAGAGAGAGAGGGAGATCATAACTGAAGTGGAAAGGTAAGGTTGAGGAAGACTTGAGAGAGAAGGAATAGGGAAGGGTAGAAGCGTTAGATTGAAGGGTAACAGTATGGAGGTGTAGGATAAAGAAGAGAAAGAAGCAGAAGAGAGGAAGAAGAAGCAGCTGATCTAAACGAGCTAATAACTCAAACGGGAAAAACCAACACACATACAGTGATGGAAACTAACGAACTCCCAAGACATCATGTGAGTGCATTAATTAGAAACTTCGTAATACATAATAATAACAGACCCATCAATATTTCACCCACACACATTAAAAAGTTGAAAACCTCTCCTCTCCCAATGATAATGATAATAATAATATTGATCTCAATCCTCAAAGTAGAATTATTGCATATAATGAAACATTGCAAATCACGAAAAAACATTCATAATTTTTTCATATTGAACTAGTTTCTAACGAGATTTATTGAAATTTGATTTCTTGTTGTTCTTCTTCTTTCTTCTTATTTTTCTTCTTCTGTTGGATGATGATAGACGCGAAAAATAGAAAAGAGAAGATCCATTGAAAGAGGTTTGATTTGATAAAGGGGAAAGTATAAAGGTTGGATGATGATAGACGCGAAAAATAGAAAAGAGAAGATCCATTGAAAGAGGTTTGATTTGATAAAGGGGACAGTAATATTATCTGAGATCTTATCATCCCGAAATTGAAAGAAGGAGTACAATCCAGGAGAAAGTCAGCTGTCCCAAGAAGAACATGATCTTTTCAGATAAAGTGCGCCCCCTGAAGGAATTATACCAGTATTATACTTATCCATACATAAATATCATATATTTTTTTTTTTTTTAGTATTTATAAAGTCTAACCAGTTTTCTTTATACTTAAATTTAATATTTATACCTACATTTATTATTATATTTGTACTCCATGCTGATACAGGTTGATTCTGAACATCCCAAATTCAAATTGGAGGAAAATTGAAGAACTATTCTGAATGCAAAGTACCTTGTTTCTGACCTTCGAATGTGTTAAGGAAACAATCAATACACTTAATAAAATTTTATTTGAGCTCTTGATTAGTAAATTTGTGACCTATCCAAAAAAAGGACCTAATGGTAGGTACACCCATTAAAAATACAATCATCTAAATACCTCTGCACGTATTTAAATCAACAATATGCATCAAAACATCTATAAATCCATGTGCAGGACGAATCTGGAATTCCACATGGTTTTTCTTTTTTGTTACCACCTGTGTTCAAATATGTTTATTTGATTTTAAGCCGTGTTTAATATTAACATAAAATATTACTTCTGGCCATAATCAAGCCAGATTCTTTTTTTAATTTCTTTTATAAATTAACTGGTCAGTATTAGTTCTTCTTTCATTATGTTTCATAAAAATTTGTTTAATGCCGTATGACATTTGTTTAAAATTTGTATTTTTTTTATTATTCATTAAGGTGTGCCCACTCTTTTGGATATAACGCAAACTTGGAATATAGGTATGATGTTCTTTTTGTTAAAAAAACATATTAAAAGTTTAGAATTGTACATATCTACATAACTATTTTCTTCTTGTATGGTGCCCCCATGATTGTTTTCAAGTAACATAGGTAGTTATCTAGTTAAGTACCTATGCTTTGTGTGAGTCCATGCCCATTGATGATATTAAGTAAAAGTAACCATGTACCTACATAGTTTGGCTTTTTTAAAGAGGTTTGACAGGGAACTGTAACTGCTAAGGTCTTTACGTCCGCAAAGTAAAGAGAGAACTTCTTCTTTAAGTGCTTGCCTCACCGCCATTATGAAGTATGAAAATTTTGCGGAATAATTAGGAGTTGAAAAATGACCGATATTGCACTTGCTTCTGATATTTGCGTGCTCGTTAATAAAACAGAACCACCAAATGAAATAAAACAGCAACCACTGCAACACCATCTTGCATTAGATGCAGCAATAGAAGAAATAATGTTTTCCAAGTATAAATATCTTAAGAGAGCTAATCAGCTAATTACGCAGTTTGGTTGGGGGTGAAATACAGACGAAATTTGGTACTTTGGCAAGATTGAAGACAAAATGGCAAGATAGAACACAAGGATTTGAATAAAGGTACAGCAAACATAGCCATTAGCCATTGAAGACAAGAACACCCTCACTCGACCTAAAATAATACAAACAAAATTTCCCACTCAAACAAGATTTCAGGTTCTCAAACTTGAAAAGTATGCCATGCTTTTCAATGATTAGTTGTTTTCCATTCTCAACAACTCGAATAGGTACTTTTCATAAAAAAAACAAGATCATTTCTTTTCTGAGTTTGAGTTGTCTTTTTATTAATTGTACCATGTCATCATTCTAATTATTTAGCATAATTTTAGCTCTTTCCTCTCTCAGTTGTCTCTCGTGCTTTGTGATTATTTCTTTAGATTTTTCTTCATTTAGTTTTTTTTTTTTTTCATATTTTTTTCTCCTTTTTTCTAGAAAATATTTGTTTACATTAATTTCGCCCGTCGTTTATTGTGTCGTCGATGTTCTGGTTAATTGATTTGTTTTCATTTACAACTCTTGCCACAAGATTAATCTCTGCTGCTTGGCATTGTCTCGTTATTGTTGCTTGGGAATGAAATTCTCAGTGATTTCATTGATGGTTTCTCTTGTTATTTTGAAGAATGTGATGTCATTGTTTCCTTGATGCTTTTTGTTTTTGTAAGAGTAGGTTGCTTGCTCATTGGGGAAGTACTTCACTTCTGATTGATTTGGTAGTTTTGTTGGGCGCATATGTCCTTCGCCAAAATGAGTTGTAGGTAAATTATAAGGCTGGATAGTGAAGATTTTAGGGATCACGCGATCTGCTTGACCATTCCACGTTAAAACACAAACATGGCACATTTTAAAACAATAAAAAACTTGCAAACATTTCACCAAAAAAAGATCACCAAATGATGACATCACCAACGAAAAAAGCCTCCGTCCAGAAATCCTCAAAAACCCGCACAGAAAAGTCGAAATCCCGGAGCGGAGGCCAGTCTGGGAAACACGGAAGCCCAGATTAATGCTATTAAGAACAATATTATCGTAGAAATGGGAAACGGGGGCATGATGTTTACAAAAACAGAGTGGGAAAAGAAGCCGAAGGGGCAAGGGACGAAGAAGAAGTCGAGGTTACAAGGAACGAAGGAGAAGGGAACGAGGAAGAACAGGAGGAAAGGAAAGGGACGGACAAAAAGGGAGAAGAGAAGAAGGGAAAAAAAGGAATTAAAACTCTGAATACACACAATGCATGTTCGCCGCAATATTACTCTTCATTAAGACAGGCAAGGTGAAGAAGAAGGAAGGAGAAGTAGCAGAAGAAGAAGAGGAAGAAGAAGAAGAAATCATGGATGGAGGAAAAGCTGGACATCGGAAAGAGGGAAAAAGAGCGGAGGGAAAGAAGAAGTAGAGGAAGAAGAAGAAGAGGAGGAGGAGCAGGAAAGAAGGGAAAAGAACGGAGGGAAAAGTTGGATATCGGAAAGAGGGGCAAAGAACGGAGGAAGAAGAAGTAGAGGAAGGAAATCCACTAATTCCTCTACACACATGGAGAATTTTTTTTCCTTTCCTTCTAAAAACAAAACAGAAGAAAATGAGAATTAAAAGAAAAATTTTAAGCTTTCCTCTTTCTCGGCTTATGCTGGTGCCTCGGATGAGGTGTTTCCTGAAACTTTTTCTGACCTCAAATGAGAATTATTCAATCAATGAAGGCCTCTTTACGTGGATAATTAAGTAGAAACTGGACTTATTGGTGTTACGAGTATCACCTTCACTGAGTAATTTGATGCATATTTTTGTCTCAATTAAGTTTTTGGTGACAAAATCGCTCTCTTCAGAGCATTAACTCTTTCATTTCCCGGATCATGGTCATGCACCAATGGAAAAGACAAAACAAGAACTCTTTGGAAACAGGACAGCCATCCGAAAATCACCAGACGGCCGGGACGAGTGAGAAGATATACCAAACAAAAACTCACCAAGCCCAACACAGCTGCCAAGGGAACCAATATAGCCTACAACAACAACAACACTATTTCCTAAAGAAGTATATTCAAGAGCCATGGTCATAAAGCTAGTAAAGATCCCCAAGGATGAAAGAGTATTCGCCAAACATTGGGAAAGCACAGTTTTATTTCCGCTAGCAGCGAAATACCAGCACTAGCCTCCAAAACAGCAAGCAGAAACTTGGTCCCACAAAACTTGAACGAGAAAGTAATTAAAAAAATAAAAGAAGAAATAAACAAGCAGGGACAAAGAGACGAAATTATAAGCGATAAGTGAAAAGAGGAAGAGGGGAGACGGAGAGAGCTGGAGAAAACAAGAAAGAAAACTTAATGAGTATAGAGAGAGAGAAAAATAAAAAGTTGTATATTATATACTTAATAATATGAGAAGAAGGTTTACCACAATGTGGATAAAGAGAGTGTAAAGGGGAAGGAGGAAGAGAAGAAGGGAGAGGAGAATAAGAAACTCGACGACCAAGCAAGAATGAGAGAGGAGGAGAAGGGAGAGGAAGAGTGAGAAAGAGCAGGGGAGAAGAGAAAATATCCATTTTCTTAATTGACACTGGACTAAAAACCTAAGGTGATTAATCCAAGAGTTTTGTGTGGAATGAAGAAAGAAAAGAAAAAGAAAGAAATGAGAAGAAGAAATATAGGAGAAGAAGGGAAAGGATAGGGGAGGAGAGGGAATTTTTATATATGAGGTTGGGTGAAGACATTTCGTACAGAGTGTAAAAGAAAAGATACTTATAAGAGACAGAGGGTAGATAAAATATAAGGGACAGATAGTGGGAACAAGAGCAGATATTGAAACAACCCACAAAAATTTGATAAAGTGAGTAATCAGAATGATATATTGGGCAGTATTGAATGAAGACATGACCAAAGACATTGCATCTTCGAAAGATTTCGCAATAAAACCAGCGAATTCGAAAGATGTTGCAATAAAAACACGAAACAATTGAGAAATTGGAGGATGCAACATTTGCAACGATTCAGCGAGTTTCTTTCCAAAACAAAAACCAATCAGCAAAAGTGGAATGCCAAAATATCGGAAAGAAACAAATTCACATTTCACATTTGAAATAATTAATTTCTTGGACTTAAAACATTCTTGAGCGAGTTAAAAAATAGACTAACGAATTATGTATTTCTTCTAATAATAACGGGAGTATGGTGTTGGGTTATGTTAAAGATTGAGATTTCAAAATAAAACATATTACACTGAATGAATCAGTCATAGCTCATAGTGGGTGGTTTAGAATAAGTATAAAGAGTTTTGAAAATTGATATTGATTTTACGAGTATAAATATTGTTACTCGTAGTATTAAAGATTGTGTTTTATGGAAATGTAGAGCCTTAATAAATTGATAGGAGTACCGAAAGGAAGAGCATGCTGTGTAGTGAGCATTTTCGAACGATGTGATGTTGGGTGAAATTTTTTTAGCCTTATCCTAGCCTAGAATGAGTCACCCAGTATTTAAATATGTAAATATTATTATTCTTAAAACTAATACTAATAATAATAATAATCTACACTTCTCTCATAATATTCTAATTAAAAATAATAATAATGATTTTTAATCATAATTTTTTGCCAAGCATGTGTCTTTTACTAATTAATTTTATAATTTACTATGTTGAAAATATATTTCACTTGTAACATTATTTGAAATTATTAATAATTTTTCATGAACATTTTTTTATGCTCATTTGCAGAAGAGAAGTTATTTTTACCACTCATATAGTGAACATTCTTATGATTCTTCGTCGTAATGCTCCTAGGAAATTTTTATCTTCAATTTCATTTATTTTAATGTTTTCATCAGTTTTATACTTAAATCTGCTATTTACATCTATAAGGACAAGTCTTCTCCATTTTAAGGATTAAAATCATCATTTTAGGTCAAGTTAAAATTACCATTTTAGATAAAATCCATTTTAGGTCAAGTTAAAATTTTAGGACAAGTTAGAATCGCCATTTAAGATAGTTACGATCATACGGTCCATAGTCCCACTGGAAAACTTCTTTAATCGCCATTTTAGATAGTTACGATCATACGGTCCATAGTCCTCCTGGAAAACTTCTTTTGGATGACAGAATCTTCCTATATGTCACTTAAAACTGTCTGGATGTTACATCCCGGCCCAACATGTCTGGCCAAAAGTGGTCTGCTGGAAAATGCAATTATAAAAGGCAACAAAAATTAATAGAAAGAAAGAAACGGCATTGTAGAAGAAATTAAAACATTATAACTTATCATATTCATGACATGCTAGAGAAAAATTGGCGGCTCGGGACTTGGCGAGAAGATATTTTAAAGATGTGTGTTGAGGCCCTACGATTTCACAGTGCATGACTAGTTAATCACTAACTTTAGTGATAGCCATATTTTCTGCTAACCAATATCATTTTTTTTTTTTTCTTTTCGTTACAGGTATGTTCGACTGTCCAATAATGACGATTGCTTGATAATCCAGCAAAAAATGTAAGTTGCTTTAAAATCAAGACAATTTTCTTGTGAGCCGCCAGCCGCCAAAGATTTTTCTGTTTCTTAGCCCATTTTTTTCTGTACTTAAAGTTATCATTGATTTATGAGTTGTGATAACAATATGAGAAAACATTCTGTTAAAATTAAAATACAAAGAAATTATACTTCGTGAAACTGCGGACTGAGCAATGCTTTCTATCAGTTTCTTTTGTCTACGAAGCTCAGGCTAATTCAGGGCTTTTTCTGTTGATTCTTCCAGAAAGTCCAGTGTTTGTTGCTTTATAGGTATGTAGGTCTTATAATCGAGACCTATTTAGAAAATTTTCTTTTTTTTCTTTAACTATTTACTAATTTATTAAGGAATTTCCATCGTTTTCCGTTTCTAAATAACACAGTTCATTTTAATTTCACATTTTGAAACAATAAATTCCTTCTTACAATTTTTAGATTTTTTAGTTCAAGAGGAAGTAGTTTTTTTACTATGTTCGGGAGTTCATTTACAAATTGGATAACGATTTTAATTTAGTCTCCTACAATTTCTTGGAGTTCTCTCAAAAATTTGACTCTGAATTTTTCCCTGTTTTATTTGTTTTCTTCAACTTCTCCTCTTTCATAAGTCGATATTGTATTTTCTAATGTTTTGGTCCTATTTCACCTCGAATAAAATTTATTAATAACAGCCAGCCTACAAGTTAGCTTGGACGGTAGCTTGCTTTGTGAGTGCTGGGTCGTGGGTTCGATTCCCACCCGGGGCGAACTTTATTTTAAACACATAAGGTTCGTTCTCGGAACGACTGTCTGTTTCCTATCCTGTCCTCTTTGTTTCGTCGATTTCGACACAATGACACCTCCGTTGTTACAGCTCCCTCTATCAAACCTCCTAAAAAAGAAACACTTTTGAGCTTATTGGCACAGTTATTCTACTCAAGGGCTTATTGGCACAGTTATTCACTTGCAAAGTGTGGGTACATTGGTGGTGTAGTGGTCAAGGCGCTCGCCTGGTAAACAGGAGGGCGTGGGTTCAATCCCAGCCGAGGTATGGAATTTTATCCTCAATATAATTTGAGAATTTGACCACAATAATAGTAGTAGCCTACTGCTGGAGTAAAGGGACTTTTCAGTCCTATGCAAGCAGTATTAATAAGCACTATTATTATTGGATCGAATACTTACTATTGTCACCTGAATTGAGTCAAGACTGAGTCGAACGAGTTACTCAAATTCTCACAATCTAAATCTAATCCTTGTACAAACACTCCGATCCTCTATAACTATATTAACTATAAAACTATCTCTAGTCATCATAAAGTACAAACTTAATAAGAGTAAAAGGTGTGGGCTGAAAACATGAAGAATGTGTGTGAGAGGAGCTGAGAGAGAGAGAGAGATTGATAGAGAGAGAGTGAGAGATAGGTAGAAGAGCTAAGAGAGAGGGAGAGAGAGAGAGAGAAGAACTGAGCTGAGAATGAATGAATTTTTGTCATGTTCAAGACCTGGTATACATTTTACACTGGTACATAAATTATGTACACTAAACATAATTATAAATATGGTTAGTCATTTATTTTATGTATATAGGGTGTAAATGAAGTAAGACAGGTAAATAGTGTTTATTTACACTGCTTGAATTGGACTGAAAAGTCCCTTTGCTCCAGCAGCTGCTACAGCAGTGGGTAGTCCTTATTTACTGCTCGAAATCATTGGACTGAAAAGTCCCTTTACCCCAGCAGTGATGTACTACTACAGCAGTGGGTAGAGTAGTCCCTCTATTTTACTGTTTCAATGAGGACTAAAAAGTCCCTTTATCCCCACTACTGTTACTATGGTCACAAACCAAATTCTGAAGCAATGTTCAGATTGTTGACTTTAAATTTCATGCCTCACCTCGACTGGGACTGAACCCTCGTCAAACGAACGTCTTGACCACACCACCAGGGCAGGTCGAATTAAATGTCCAAAGCTAAAGGGTTCCTTGGTTCGATTCATTAGAATGACAAAGAACTTGTCCTTTCGAAATGATCATTTTTATATCAAGTTCAAAACTTGAAGCTCGGTTCGTTCGGTCAATGATTGTCATTTACATTATTAAATTTATGTCCTCATTTAAGTATGCTATAGATATAGATATCTGATTGTATTATGAGTACCTTGGACTTAAGGCCGGCTACTCACTATCAGGTAGACCTCACAGGCGGGCCTTCTTAGCCGTACCTGTCAGGTCAGCCTGATAGTGAGTGGCTGGGATAAGACCTGCCATTCACTCCCAGACTGTTGAATAGACCTAGGTTTGTTCAATTTAAGTCTGTCAGACCGTCGCGTCGTGCCGGTATGTGTGTGGCGGCTGGCGGACAAAGCTTCCGACTTCTAGGTCTCTCAGACAGTCTGAAGACTGAAGTCGGCAGCTTTTTTCGCCAATCACTTTACGGCGCGCGGTCCAACAGACCTGGTTCTGTCCCACGGTCTGAGCGTGATTAGCCAGCCTAACACTATCAGGTAGACCTGACAGGTACACCTGATCAGGTCCGCCTGTCAGGCCTACGTGACAGTGAGTAGTAAGGCCGGCCACTCACTATCAGGTAGACCTGACAGGCGGGCCTTCTTAGCCGTACCTGTCAGGTCTACCTGATAATGGCTGGCCTGAGACCGGCCATTCACGCTCAGACTGTTAAGCAGACCGAGGTCTCTTCAAACCAAGTCTGTCTGACCGCCGCGCCGGTACGTATCAGTGTGTAGCGGAAAAAGCCTCCTACTTCTATGTCTCTCAGACAGTCTGAAGACTGAAGTCGGGAGCTTTTTCCACCAATCAGTTTACGGCGCGGCAGACGGACAGACCTGGTTCTGTCCGACAGTCGAAGCGTGAGTAGCCAGCCTAAAGGAGTTGGTCGGGCGGTCAGGTCAGCCACTCACTATCAGGTAGACCTAACAGGCGGTCCTGATCAAGTGTACCTGTTAGGTCAACCTGATCAGTTGTACCTGTCAGGTCTACCTGACAGTGAGTAGCCAGCCTAAAGGAGTTGGTCGGACGGTCAGGTCAGCCACTCACTATCAGGTAGACTTAACAGGCGGTCCTGATCAAGTGTACCTACCTGTTAGGTCAACCTGATCAGTTGTACCTGTCAGGTCTACCTGATAGTGAGTACCCAGCCTAAAGGAGTTGGTATGACGCTTCTCAGAACTCCTCTCGAATCACCTTCGATATTTTAACGACGGCCTACAACCTTTTCTTTAATTAGTATTAATCACCTTTTTATATCATCCTCTCGGATTAAATCTCTGGGGACGTTAATCCCTACTTCTAAATCATGGCTGGGGACCCCGGGAGTTGATTAATTGGTTAACCGTCCCGTCCCGAGTATGGTTTGGTTCAGGCCAAATGATTCCGTCTAGTGGTGTGGGAAAAGGGTCAAATTTTTGGCTTATCGGATTCAAAAAATGGGCTTTTTTCTTGGTGAATAGGTGTGGTAGGGAATGGAATACAATGGCCATACCTGCCGCTGAAAGGCAGTGACAGTTATGGTCAACGACGGCCTACAACCTTTTCTTTAATTAGTATTAATCACCTTTTTATATCATCCTCTCGGATTAAATCTCTGGGGACGTTAATCCCCGCTTCTAAATCATGGCTGGGGACCCCGGCAGTTGATTAATTGGTTAACCGTCCCGTCCCGAGTATGGTTTGGTTCAGGCCAAATGATTCCCTCTAGTGGTGTGGGGATAGGGTAAATTTTTGGCTTATCGGATTCAAAAAATGGGCTTTTTTCTTGGTGAATAGGTGTGGGAATGGAATACAATGGCCATAACTGCTGCTGAAAGGCAGTGACAGTTATGGTCACTAAGTCCTTACCCTCGCCGCAAGAGTTCGATAGAGGAGAAGAATTATTATTTACAGGTAAATTTTGGATTTTCTCTAACCTTACCAGATGTGTTCTTGATATAATCCTAATATACCTATGCCCTTGAATTCTTGATTCCATTCTTATAGGTAGTCTAAAACTATTCCTACTCATTTCCTATTGCCTTTATTTACTTATCTAAACTTCCTGGTCGGATCAAAAGAACCAACGCGAAACACAAACCACTCCAAAATCTAATTAAAAATAATAATAATGATTTTTAATCATAATTTTTTGCCAAGCATGTGTCTTTTACTAATTAATTTTATAATTTACTATGTTGAAAATATATTTCACTTGTAACATTATTTGAAATTATTAATAATTTTTCATGAACATTTTTTTATGCTCATTTGCAGAAGAGAAGTTATTTTTACCACTCATATAGTGAACATTCTTATGATTCTTCGTCGTAATGCTCCTAGGAAATTTTTATCTTCAATTTCATTTATTTTAATGTTTTCATCAGTTTTATACTTAAATCTGCTATTTACATCTATAAGGACAAGTCTTCTCCATTTTAAGGATTAAAATCATCCTCCAAAATCCACCCAAGTCTGCACTGGGAACCGAAAAACAACCTTGCCCAGGTCAGAATTGTAAACAGCGCGGTAAATTTGACTAATGCACACACCCGAACACACAAAGCGGAATTTATGAATTTGCCATGACCATCATTTTAGGTCAAGTTAAAATTACCATTTTAGATAAAATCCATTTTAGGTCAAGTTAAAATTTTAGGACAAGTTAGAATCGCCATTTAAGATAGTTACGATCATACGGTCCATAGTCCCACTGGAAAACTTCTTTTGGATGACAGAATCTTCCTATATGTCACTTAAAACTGTCTGGATGTTACATCCCGGCCCAACATGTCTGGCCAAAAGTGGTCTGCTGGAAAATGCAATTATAAAAGGCAACAAAAATTACCACCCAAGCTAATCAAAGATGCTGAGAGCCAATTGGCATGGGCTACCGTGCCGGACAGTCTAAATAAAGCACTACTTATACTTATACCGTGACGCCACTTCTGGTACAATGAGATCATCAGACAAACACCTCCGGAGTATGATTTATTAGTGGACAACCATCGCCACCACGCAGAAAAAACAAAAAGGCAAACAAAAACAGTTGAAAAGAATGTCAAATATATAGATACTATAGATACATGCTCGGATTTACAACGTCGATTTATTAAACCCAGGTAGTGGTTAGATCATGGAGTCGAAGGCTAAAGACAGAAATTTCTCTTTTTAGCCTAAATCAGCCAAACATTGACAAAGATTAACAAAAACATAGTTCTTCATCAGCAAAACACTGGCTTAAAGACGGCACACAAGGACATTCTTTAACAGACGAACAAAAACATATCACCAGTAAAAACTTTGCCATCAAAGAATTCAAAGAAATTGGGAGAAAAAAAACATCACCCTGAACTCCGAAGACTACAATTACGCAGCCCAACTACACGCGACAAAATCCGAGAGAAATCAAAGCCAAATCTGGCAGAGGGGAAAGAAATCTGGCGAAACAAGAGGCTGAAGAGGGAGACATTAAGGAAAAAAATGATGCTACTTGTATGTAAATACTCATAAAACGTTGTAATGATGACGCAGAAACGCCATGACCACCCAAGCTAATCAAAGATGCTGAGAGCCAATTGGCATGGGCTACCGTGCCGGACAGTCTAAATAAAGCACTACTTATAATTATACTTATACCGTGACGCCACTTCTGGTACAATGAGATCATCAGACAAACACCTCCGGAGTATGATTTATTAGTGGACAACCATCGCCACCACGCAGAAGAAACAAAAACAGTTGAAAAGAATGTCAAATATTTAGATACATTTATAACGTTGATTTGTTAAACAAAGGTAGTGGTTAGATCATGGAGTCAAAGGCTAAAAAGAGAAAATGGAGAGCATAGCGCACAGATCATCGAGCAAACTCATTGTAGAGGGAGGCAACGAATTCAAACTTCAAACCGCATAAAGCTGACAGCAGAAAGATCTAGCTCCATTCACTTTTTAGCCTAAACGCTGACAAAGATTCATAAAACAGAGTTCAACATCAACCAAACACTGACCCAAAGACGGCAGGCACACAATTAGATTCTTAAACAGACGAACAAAAACATACCATCAGTGAAAACAGTGCCATGAAAGAATTTAAAGAAATTGGGAGAAAAAAACATCACCCTGCACTCCGAAGACTACAATTACGCAGCCCAAATACACGCGACAAAATCCGAGAGAAATCAAAGCCAAATCTGGCAGAGGGGAAAGAAATCTGGCGAAACAAGAGGATGAAGAAGGAGACATTAAGGGAAAAAATGATGCTACTTGTATGTAAATACTCATAAAACGTTGTAATGATGACGCAGAAAGAGAACGAGAAAACAGGGATGCACGGGGAAGAAGAGGGAGTAATGAAGGAGTGGAAAACAAAATTAAAAACGAAACTCTTGGAAAAGCAATGAAGCGATCAAGTGATAAAAAAAAGTAAGGAGAACTGCTTGGAAATTAGAAAAGCTTTTAATTGGAATCGCGCAACGCTTGTTCGGATCGAGGTCGAATACCAGAAGAGATTTCGAGAAGTTTGATTGTGTGGAAAGACTGGATAATAATACCAAAGAGATCGTTATCGTTCAAACTTCTGTAAAAGCAGGTCATATGAAACGATTGAAGATTATCTGTGTAAGATGGGTTTGAGGAATATGATTAAAATCAAAAAGAAAACCCTGATGCAGGCTATCAACTCAAATTATAAACCCAATTTAGTAAACCCCTAATAGAAACTGGGGTTACAGTCAAAATGGTCCTTAGAAGAATGCCAACAAAACAAAAGAAACCATTTACAACTACTAAAATTGAAGAGGACATAAAGCTGCATTGGACGAACTTGAAGAAACAATCATAGGATTTAAGCATTTAAGATCCACACCTTTGCAAAGAATCAGTGACGTTCAAAGAAAAGCCAACAAAAACACCTAGATAATAAAGCATCTACAAAACATTTTATTAAAAACAGCTCAGACTTTTCTAATGAGAATCAGAATGATAAAAAGTTGAGGCAAAGAATACTGTGAGAGTCTTAGCAAGTTTTGTTTGGATTTAAAAGCCACAGATAAAAGAGAAGAAAAAATCTGGAAAAAAGTTGATGATACCTATTGACAATCATGATCATGAAAAGACGAATGAAGAAGGTAAGGAAGAAGAAGAAGAAGAAGCCAGTCGAGGAGGTGGTTTGAACGAAGATATTTATGCAAATACAGACATCCCCCCCAACAACAAACTTATTAAAAAGAGGGCTGAAAATCATGCTGAGTAATTAACAAGGGTGTTTTAGGATTAGAAAAAAAAAGTTTAAAAGAAAAATGCAAGAGATAAAAAATATCAAAATAAGAGATTGAAACCCCAAAGGTCCAATCTTATCGGGATTAAGACGCTCCAGATTTGGTAACAACTTTGAAAAATTAAAAAGCTTCTGACTTCTGATCCTTTAGCTAGATTAAGGTCCTTCTGGTCCTTCCTCTTCTGGAATAAGGTCCTAGTTTTATGCAATTTCTGAAGCTCTAGCCAAATTCCCTTCAGGAATAAGGTAGGTATTAGTCTTATGCAATTTTCCTTCTTTCTTTTTATATTGCTACCGATTTCCCATAGCTGTGTTACCAGACCATCACTTTTACGTCCTTGTTCATTTCTTATAACTTTCTCTATCATTTCTTTATCAAGTTCTTTTCTTTAACAGCTCTATCACCCAGTAGAGAAAAAATCTGGAAAAAAGTTGATGATACCTATTGACAATCATGATCATGAAAAGACGAATGAAGAAGGTAAGGAAGAAGAAGAAGAAGCCAGTCGAGGTGGAAGATGAAGAAGAAGCCAGTCGAGGAGGTGGTTTGAACGAAGATATTTATGCAAATACAGACATCCCCTAACAACAAACTTATTAAAAAGAGGGCTGAAAATCATGCTGAGTAATTAACAAGGGTGTTTTAGGATTAGAAAAAAAAAAGTTTAAAAGAAAAATGCAAGAGATAAAAAATATCAAAATAAGAGATTGAAACCCCAAAGGTCCAATCTTATCGGGATTAAGACGCTCCAGATTTGGTAACAACTTTGAAAAATTAAAAAGCTTCTGACTTCTGATCCTTTAGCTAGATTCTCTTCTGGAATAAGGTCCTGGTTTTATGCAATTTCTGAAGCTCTAGCCAAATCCCCTTCAGGAATCAGGTAGGTATTAGTCTTATGCAATTTTCCTTCTTTCTTTTTATATTGCTACCGATTTCCCATAGCTGTGTTACCAGACCATCACTTTTACTTGTTCATTTCTTTTAACTTTCTCTATCATTTCTTTATCAAGTTCTTTTCTTTAACAGCTTTATCACCCAGTAGATTTTATCCGACTTTCTTCAGGATTCTTTTTCACTTTGTTGTTTACCTTATTTTCAAGGTCTAATTCGTTCTGACCCACTGTTTCTTTCTGTGTTTCTTCTTCTCCTTCTCCTCCTCTTCTTAATTTTCTTCTTTTTCTTCCTCCTTTACTTCTCCTTCTCTTCTTAATTTTCTTCTTCTTCTTCTTCTTCTTCTTCTTCTCCTCCTCCTCCTCCTTCTCCCCCATCCTGATCTCTCTCTTTCATGATTTCCACTTTTTTTTCTCCTTGGGTTCGGGCATTTTTTTCTTCTTTTTGTCCTTTTTTTATCCTCTTCCTACAATCATTTAATTAGGGCCTTGACACCGGGAATTGTTTTTTATCCTTTTCTCTCCCTCTCCCCTCTCTCTCTCAAAATTTTCCGGAGAAATCCCATTCCGTTGAATTTTATTGAATTTAAGCGATGTAGAGCGATAGCAAGGAAAATAGTGAGGAAAAATCAAGAAAAATCATGGGAAACATTCATGCTATCTATTGATAAACCTGTAAACTCCCATTCCGTTGAATTTTATTGAATTTAAGCGATGTAGAGCGATAGCAAGGAAAATAGTGAGGAAAAACCAAGAAAAATCATGGGAAACATTCATGCTATCTATTGATAAACCTGTAAACACAAATGATATGTGGGCTCAACTTAAAAGAATGAAGGGCAAAAGGCCCTATAATCCGATCGCGGGGCTTAAAAATTCAAATTTACAGATTACGACCTAATTAAAAATAATAATAATGATTTTTAATCATAATTTTTTGCCAAGCATGTGTCTTTTACTAATTAATTTTATAATTTACTATGTTGGAAATATATTTCACTTGTAACATTATTTGAAATTATTAATAATTTTTCATGACTATTTTTTTATGCTCATTTGCAGAAGAGAAGTTATTTTTACCACTCGTATAGTGAACATTCTTATGATTCTTCGTCGTAATGCTCCTAGGAAATTTTTATCTTCAATTTCATCTATTTTAATGTTTTCATCAGTTTTATACTTAAATCTACTATTGACATCTAGGAAGACACATAAGGACAAGTCTTCTCCATTTTAAAAATTAAAATCATTATTTTAGGTCAAGTTAAAATTACCATTTTAGATAAAATCCATTTTAGGTCAAGTTAAAATTTTAGGACAAGTTAGAATCGCCATTTTAGATAGTTACGATCATACGGTCCATAGTCCTTTTCTGTACTTAAAGTTATCATTGATTTATGAGTTGTGATAACAATATGAGAAAACATTCTGTTAAAATTAAAATACAAAGAAATTATGTTTCGTGGAACTGCGGACTGAGCAATGCTTTCTATTAGTTTCTTTGGTCTACGAAGTTCAGGCTAATTCAGGGCTTTTTCTGTTGATTCTTCCAGAAAGTCCAGTGTTTGTTGCTTTATTGGTATGTAGGATTGTAGGTCTTATAATCGAGACCTATTTAGAAAAATTTCCAGAGATTCTTGATTGTTAAACGATTTTTTTTTTTTTTTAAACTATTTAGGTATTAATTTATTAAGGAATTTTAACAAAAATTAATAGAAAGAAAGAAACGGCATTGTAGAAGAAATTAAAACATTATAACTTATCATATTCATGACATGCTAGAGAAAAAATTGGCGGCTTGGGACTTGGCGAGAAGATATTTTAAAGATGTGTGTTGAGGCCCTACGATTTCATAGTGCATGTTCGACTGTCCAATAATGACGATTGCTTGACAATCCAGCAAAAATGGTAAGTTGCTTTAAAATCAAGACAATTTTCTTGTGAGCCGCCAGCCGCCAAAGATTTTTCTGTTTCTTTAGTGATAGCCATATTTTCTGCTAATCACTAACTTTAGTGATAGCCATATTTTCTGCTAACCATTATCTTTTTTTTTTTCGTTACAGGTATGTTCGACTGTCCAATAATGACGATTGCTTGACAATCCAGCAAAAATGGTAAGTTGCTTTAAAATCAAGAAAATTTTCTTGTGAGCCGCCAGCCGCCAAAGATTAGTTAATCACTAACTTTAGTGATAGCCATATTTTCTGTATAATAATAATAATAATAATAATAATAATAATAATAATAATAAGGTTTATTTAGTTTCTTCAAATATTAATAATACCCAAAGAGATCATTATTGTTCAAACTTCTGTAAAAGCAGGTCATATGAAGCGATTGAAAATTATCTGTGTAAGATGGGCCATCGTCAGGAAAATCAAAAAGAAAACCCTGATGCAGGCCAATAATAAGGTTTATTTAGTTTCTTCAAAGACTGGATAATAATACCAAAGAGATCGTTATTGTTCAAACTTCGGTAAAAGCAGGTCATATGAAGCGATTGAAAATTATCTGTGTAAGATGGGTCATCGTGAGGAATATGATTAAAATCAAAAAGAAAACCCTGATGCCGGCTATCAACCCAAATTATTAACCCAATTTAGTAAACCCCTAATAGAAACTGGGATTACAGTCAAAATGGTCCTTAGAAGAATGCCAACAAAACAAAAGAAACCATTCACAACTACTAAAATTGAAGAGGACATAAAGCTGCATTGGACGAACTTGAAGAAACAATCATAGGATTTAAGCATTTAAGATCCACACCTTTGCAAAGAATCAGTGACGTTCAAAGAAAAGCCATCAAAAACACCTAGATAATAAAGCATCTACAAAACATTTTATTAAAAACAGCTCAGACTTTTCTAGTGAGAATCAGAATGATAAAAAGTTGAGGGAAAGAATACTGTGAGAGTCTTAGCAAGTTTTGTTTGGATTTAAAAGCCACAGATAAAAGAGAAGAAAAAATCTGGAAAAAAGTTGATGATACCTATTGACAATCATGATCATGAAAAGACGAATGAAGAAGGTAAGGAAGAAGAAGAAGAAGAAGCCAGTCGAGGAGGTGGTTTGAACGAAGATATTTATGCAAATACAGACATCCCCCCCACAATCATAGGATTTAAGCATTTAAGATCCACACCTTTGCAAAGAATCAGTGACGTTCAAAGAAAAGCCAACAAAAACACCTAGATAACAAAGCATCTACAAAACATTTTATTAAAAACAGCTCAGACTTTTCTAATGAGAATCAGAATGATAAAAAGTTGAGGGAAAGAATACTGTGAGAGTCAGAGTCTTAGCAAGTTTTGTTTGGATTTAAAAGCCACAGATCTGGAGAAGAAAAAATCTGGAAAAAAGTTGATGATACCTATTGACAATCATGATCATGAAAAGACGAATGGAGAAGGTAAGGAAGAAGAAGAAGAAGCCAGTCGAGGAGGTGGTTTGAAAGAAGATATTTATGCAAATACAGACATCCCCTAACAAAAAAACTTATTAAAAAGAGGGCTGAAAAACATGCTGAGTAATTAACAAGGGTGTTTTAGGATTAGAAAAAAATCAAAAAGAAAAAAAAAAGTTTAAAAGAAAAATGCAAGAGATAAAAAATATCAAAATAAGAGATTGAAACCCCAAACGTCCAATCTTATCAGGATTAAGACGCTCCAGATTTGGTAACAACTTTGAAAAATTAAAAAGCTTCTGACTTCTGATCCTTTAGCTAGATTAAGGTCCTTCTGGTCCTTCCTCTTCTGGAATAAGGTCCTAGTTTTATGCAATTTCTGAAGCTCTAGCCAAATCCCCTTCAGGAATAAGGTAGGTAGTCTTATGCAATTTTCCTTCTTTCTTTTTATATTGCTACCGATTTTCCATAGCTGTGTTACCAGACCATCACTTTTCCGTCCTTGTTCATTTCTTATAACTTTCTCTATCATTTCTTTATCAAGTTCTTTTCCTTAACAGCTATTTTCACCCAGTACATTTTATCCGACTTTCAGGATCTTTTTCACTTTGTTGTTTACCTTATTTTCAAGGTCTAATTCGTTCTTTCTGTGTTTCTTCTTCTTTTTCCTCCTTTACTTCTCCTTCTCCTCCTCTTCTTAATTTTCTTCTTTTTCTTCTCCTTCTCCTCCTTCTCCTCCTCCTCCCCCATCCTGATCTCGCTCTTTCATGATTTCCACTTTTTTTTTCTCCTTGGGTTCGGGCAATTTTTTCTTCTTTTTGTCCTTTTTTTTTATCCTCTTCCTACAATCATTTAATTAGGGCCTTGACACCGGGAATTGTTTTTTATCCTTTTCTCTCCCTCCCCCCCCTCTTCGACTTTCTTCAGGATTCTTTTTCACTTTGTTGTTTACCTTATTTTCAAGGTCTAATTCGTTCTGACCCACTGTTTCTTTCTGTGTTTTTTCTTCTTCTTCTTCTTCTTCTTCTTCCTTTACTTCTCCTTCTCCTCCTCTTCTTAATTTTCTTCTTCTTCTTCTTCTTCTTCTCCTCCTCCTCCTCCTCCCCCATCCTGATCTTTCTCTTTCATGATTTCCACTTTTTTTTTCTCCTTGGGTTCGGGCAATTTTTTCTTCTTTTTGTCCTTTTTTTTATCCTCTTCCTACAATCATTTAATAAGGGCCTTGACACCGGGAATTGTTTTTTATCCTTTTCTCTCCCTCTCTTCCCTCCTTCTCTCTCTCTCTCTCTCTCTCTGTCTATCTTTCTCTCTCTCATTTGTCTGCTCGTTCTCTTATCTTCATTAATTTTCATTAACTTCGTATTTTCTTTATTTTTTCTTCTTCACGGGTTTCTTCCTTTATCTTCTCTTCCACTTCTCTCTTCGTCTTCTAAAGTACCTCTGTCACGGTACGTGCTACGTTTTGGCCTTTTAATTTAGTGCCTTCCTCAAGAGTTAATTTGTCTAGAGTTTCCTCCAATTTTGTCCTTTTTACCTAAATTCTAAATTTAGAGATACGCGTATCGTCTACTTTTACAGATCTTCAAGGCCCTTAGCTCTTGGTTTTTAAAAACTAGCTGTAGGTATGTAGGTATAGGTACCTACCTAGTAATTTCAGATGAAAATTTTGAATCTTTTTCAGTTCAATATCATTCTAACTTGGTCATATTTTAAGTGCTCTAACACTCTTATTATGCGTATTACAAATAAACATCGAAAAAAAGGGAAAAAAATGTAATTTAAAAAAAACAAAAGCAACACACATTCCTTTCGCTCATCACTAATTTTTGTACCTCCCCAAATTTTGCCGTCCCCCCCCCCCAAAAAAAAGGAGATAGGAAGAAAACTTTCTTCACTTGTTAACGTCATCCATACCAAATTCATTGGTAAGAAATTTGGGCCAAAAAATTTCCAAATGGGCTTTGAATTTCTTTTTTAATTTTTATTTGTTAGGTACAAAATTCGACTTCGATATACCCACTATGAAGTAGCGCACACTCCTACCTACAAAAGTTCAGAACTTGTAACACCTAGTACACATTTCTTGTATTTCCTCTGTACGATTTCTTCTACCAGTAACCTCTCATATGTTGTATGCCTGAGGCAATTACTATTCGAGCTCTCCACGTTCATAAATTACGAATATTGAATGCCCGCGTTCTCGTATTTCGTATACGATCATCCAATTCCTGGGCACGGGACTAATTAAAATACGAGAGATTAGTACGGGACGTCGGGTGAACTGTATCGTCCTTTGAAAGAGTGAGTTCAGGAGTTGTGCAAAAGTGCAACGTAGGTATCACATTGACCAAAAATCTAGACAGATCGGAAAATCTCAAATTCAAATCCTTGTGATGCAAAACATTTCTCAGTCCTCCCTCATTCTCCTTTATTCTTCGTGCTTTCGTCCATGTGTCTTATCTTTTCATAATTTTCTTCTCTTCCATTCTTCTTCCTCCCCCTCTTCCTTCTCCTCCTCTCTTCCTCCCCCTCCCTCTTCACTCACACTCCTCTCACCTCTCCTTCCTAATCAAATTAGAAGAGTATCCCCCGGTGCGGGCAATTAATCGAATTAAAAACAATTCCTTCCCCTCCTCCCTTGCTCTTCCTCCTCTGAAATTCTTCTGTCCCTCCCCTACCCTTTCATGCCGCCTCCTCTTCTCCCCCCTTTTGTCCTTGGGAGACTAAAAATGAGGGAGAAAAATTCCCTAAGAAAAGGAAGAAAAAGAGAGGGAGGGAGAGAGAGAGAAGGGAAGATGGGGACTTGCTGAAGAAAATTTAGCCAACTTTGTGTGTAAGAAGGAGAGAGGGAGAGAGAGAGACTACATCCACCCAAAAGTAAATTTGTTACATCCACCAAACAGTAAATTTGTTACATCTATCAAATAGTAAATTTGTTACATCCACCAAATAGTGAATTTTTTACATCTATCAAACAGTAAATTTGCCACATCCACCAAACAGTAAATTTGTCACATCCACCAAACAGTAAATTTGTTACATCCACCAAACAGTAAATTTATTACATCCACCAAACAGTAAATTTGTTACATCCACCAAAAGTAAATTTGTCTTGATGGAAGACATGTTTTGCCCACTGGGCATCATCAGTGTACAAGTAGGAGAATTAGAAGTAAATTTGATATTATTAAAATGATGAAATTTAGGTACCTACATACCTAACTATGAAGGAGTTTGGGTAAGCGTACCTAAATGTAAGTAAGAAAAAAACTTGTAAAATACCTTACACTCTTTCTCCTATCCTGTTTTCCTTCTTTTTTCGATTTCCGGACGATAAGACCTTGGCAGTTACTGTTCCTTCTATAAAACCTCTCGAAAAAAGAAGAAAAAAAATTATCCGTAGAGCTCTGGCTCGACAAATCATTCCGATTTGCCACCAACAAGATAAGAATAGCCATGATGATCGCCAAATTTGGGATTTCAGAACAGACAGGCACTCAAAGAAGAAGAAAACCCCAATGGTAATAGAAGAAACTACAATATAGCGAAAGTCTAACCCTGAGCTACGTAGGTATTTAGCAGAACAAAATTATGTAACAAAACACGCTATAGACATACATAGCTATCTAAAGAAAAACGTAACACGAAAGGCTGTGGAGATATGAAGAAAGCGTAGGTAGCCAAGGAAAGACACAAAATAAAGAAGTTTTAAAAATTTTCAATCATACTAATTGAGTTTTTCCAGTAAGTTTGGCGGGGTGCCCCGACAAGGAGTGGGGTGCACTCACAGGGTTGGAGGAGTTGGGTGCACTCACAGGATAAGGAGTGTGGAGGATCTTCTTTTAACTCTAATTAACTAATTTTCAATAAGTTTTTTTCTTGCCATATTCCCCGACATATTATATTTCGACCAGCAGTGCGGGACGGTGAGTGTAAGACTGGGGAGCACCTCTGTGGCCAAGTGGTCAAGAGCACTGACTCTGCACCCGGAGGTGCTGGGTTCAAATCTCGTGGGCGGAAATTTTTCGACCAGCCTTTTCCGATCTTGAATAGGGATGGATGTAAAAGAATGTGTCTTGAAGTAATGCGAAAGTGGTACCACCTCATCTTTCAACCCTTGAGGTAAAAACACACTACCATCACGTCACGTCACGTGAGCTCATGTGACGTGATAATAGTGTGGCTGTCCTGAAGGAAATTACCTACAATATTATGGGAAAGCTTTGAACTACATCTTTCTGACTAAACATCATGAGTTCACGTGACGTGATAGTAGTGTGTTTCAACCCTCAATCTCTACTTACTCTACGCCACTGAAACTCCCCTCAACAATTTTCCTACGGGTCGCCTCTCTATTTCTCCGTGTACGCTCCTCTGGGAATCAATTTTATGACTTTCTATATCCATCCTGTATATATCCTATATTTCACTACCACCAAGTGTATAGCCAACGTAGTTCATCAAGAAAATATAAGATTTTATATGTACAGGGTGACGCTCTAGTTACTCTAGTAGTTCCCATTGACTTGCTCCTTTCTGGGATAAGTATTTCTAGTTTTATTTTTATCGAATTTATTAAAGTGGCAGAATATGGAAAATTAGGTCCAAAAAGAGGACTTCCCAAACTATAGACTAAGCCTGCCCAACGCTTAGCCCGCCAATGAATTTGATATGGCCCGCGACTAATGAAGCAAACCAACAAACCAGATAAAATTCACCTGTTGGAAAAAAAAAGTTAATTTTTGTTCTCCTTCACACATCCAGTATTTTTCTTTTCTTGTTCTTATCCACACACTCTTCCATTTCCATATCCCTTCTTATCCTCCTCCTCTCTCCTTCCTCTTCTTCTCTTCCTATCCCTTCCTCATACCTTTTCCTTTTATTTCTTCATCTTCCTCCTTTTTTTCTTCCACCCTTCTTATCCTCCTCCTCTCTCCTTCCTCTTCTTCTCTTCCTATCCCTTCCTCATACCTTTTCCTTTTATTTCTTCTTCTTCCTCCTTATCCTTCGTCTCCTTCTTTTCTTCCATTATTCCCAGTCCTCCCTCATTCTCCTTTATTCTTCGTGCTTTCGTCCATGTGTCTTATCTTTTCATAATTTTCTTCTCTTCCATTCTTCTTCCTTCTCCTCCTCTCTTCCTCCCCCTCCTTCTTCACTCACACTCCTCTCACCTCTCCTTCCTAATCAAATTAGAAGAGTATCCCCCGGTGCGGGCAATTAATCGAATTAAAAACAATTCCTTCCCCTCCTCCCTTGCTCTTTCTCCTCTGAAATTCTTCTGTCCCTCCCCTCCCTTTTCATGCCGCCTCCTCTTCTCCCCCCTTTTGTCCTTGGGAGACTAAAAATGAGGGAGAAAAATTCCCTAAGAAAAGGAAGAAAGAGAGAGGAGAGAGAGAGAGAGAAGGGAAGATGGGGACTTGCTGAAGAAAATTTAGCCAACTTTGTGTGTAAGAAGGAGGGAGGGAGACACAGAGAGAGAGAGGGGATAGAGAGAGACAGAGAGAGAGAAAGGAAGAGGGAGACAGAGAGTTTTTATTGCCCTTTGACGCTTTCGTGTGTGTGAGTCCTTTTTGTCGGAAATTTATGACTGTGTCATTTGTAGATACCTACTAAAGTTTTTTTTCTTCTTCTTCTTCTTCTTCTTCTTCTTCTTACGTAGAAATATAACTTTGTAGGTACCTACCTATTTGGGTTATTTGCTAATTTTTGGAGCAAAATTTCGAGCCTCAGGCATAGGTACAACAAATCCCCCCCCCCAAAAAAAGGAGATAGGAAGAAAACTTTCTTCACTTCTTAACGTCATCCACACCAAATTCATTGGTAAGAAATTTGGGCCGAAAAATTTCCAAATTTCCAAATGGGCTTTGAGTTTCTTTTTTTTATTTTTTAGGTACAAAATTCGACTTCGATATACCCACTATGAAGTAGCGCACACTCCTACCTACAAAAGTTCAGAACTTGCAACACCTAGTACACATTTCTTGTATTTCCTCTGTACGATTTGTTCTACCAGTAACCTCTCTTGCTCCCTTGGATTTGTTGTAGGGTAAGTGTACCATTTATTCGCCCACCTAAAAAACGTACCATTTATTGGCCCTCCTGTGGGTCTACGCCACAAGTCTGAACTGGACGAACTTTTTCAAGATCCAATTTCATCAAAAGAAAGGGCTTAAAGACTGCTATCGAAACAATGGTATTTCAAAATTGTTGTCATAAAAACAAAAATTAGAAAAATAAATGTGGGCAGGTGGGCCAATAAATGGTACGTTTTTTAGGTGGGCGAATAAATGGTACACTTACCCTATGCCTGAGGCAATTACTATTGGATCTCTCCACGTTCATAAATTACGAATATTGAATGCCCGCGTTCTCGTATTTCGTATACGATAGTCCAATTCCTGGGCACGGGACTAATTAAAATACGAGAGATTAGTACGGGACGTCGGGTGAACTTGATCGTCCTTTGAAAGAGCGAGTTCAGGAGTTGTGCAACGTAGGTATCACATTGACCAAAACTCTAGACAGGATCGAAAATCTCAAATTCAAATCCTTGTCCAGCCTAGTTAGCTTAGTTGGTAGTGCGTCTGTCTTGTAAGCGCTAGGCCGTGGGTTCGATTCCCGCCCGGGGCGGATTTTATCCGGATGGGATAATGTTCGTACTCGGAACGGCTGGCTTTCTCCTATCCTGTCTTCCTTCTCTCTTCGATTTTCGGGACGATAAGACCATAGCAGTTAGAGTCCCCTCTGTCAAACCTCTTAAAAAAAAAAAAAAATCCTTGTGATGCAAAACATTTCTTGCCAACGCATCGCAGTGGCGACAGCATGTTGAAAGTACTAGTTCCCCATGCATCCCTGAAGTTCAGCAACGTTGGGCGTGGCTAGTACCCGGATGGGTGACCATCTGGGTCTAGGCATAAAGTTGCTGCTTTCTTTTACCAGTCCCCACTCAGGCTAATAATAATAGTGCTTATTTATACTGCTCGAATAGGACTGAAAAGTTCTTTTACTCCAGCAGTAGGCTACTACTATTATTGTGGTCAAATTCTCAAATTATATTGAGGATAAAATTCCATACCTCGGCTGGGATTGAACCCACGCCCTCCTGTTTACCAGGCGAGCGCCTTGACCACTACACCACCGAGGCAGGTGAGGTTGAGTGAGGAGGCGAACAGCCTCTCACCGAATGGAGAGTGACACCCAAATTTATGAACTAGTAAAATATACAGGGTGTTCCAAAAAAAAAAAAAAAATCAACTGAAAGAAAGGAAGATCGAAAAGCTCGAAAGTATTGGACAGATTGGGCTTTCGAAGTCAATTTTGGAAATCTTGAGGAAGTGAGATCTTGTAGGTTAAAATATTGTGAGCGCCACAGATAAGAGCCATGTACCTACCTGTTTTTGTTAGTTAGGACTTAGGACACCCAGTATTTTCCTCTCCTCCTTCCTCGTCCTCTCTTTCCCTCCTCCTCCTCCTTCTTCTCCATTTTCTTCTTCCTTGCTTTCTTTCCGTTTGTAATTAAGAAAATAAAAACAACACCAGAAGTGTTTTATTTCTCTCTCTCTCTCTCTCTCTCTCTCTCTCTCTCTCTCTTTTCCTCTCTCCAATGTAAAAGTGTTTGAATTTATGAGGTTGCCGCTTTGAAATTTGAGAACCAATAAAAGGCATTTGAAGTCTTTCAATTCCGGGACTAGAACTTGAGGAAATAATTTAAAGTCTTTACGAGTTCGGTTGAAAAGCGAAAATCTACGATGGTACATATGAAAGAATATGGGATATGGCCATCTCCACCGAAAGCCTTAGGCCCAGAAGGCGAGATCAGAGGTTGCCGCTTTGAAATTTGAGAACCAATAAAAGGCATTTGAAGTCTTTCAATTCCGGGACTAGAACTTGAGGAAAGAATTTAAAGTCTTTACGAGTTCGGTTGAAAAGCGAAAATCCACGATGGTACATATGAGAGAATATGGGATATGGCCATCTCCACCGAGAGCCTTAGGCCTAGAAGGCGAGATCGACAGCAAGAGAGATCCGGACAGAAGAATAATCTGACTAATCTTAGGCCTACCAGTCTAGTTAGCTTGGAGGGTAGTCTACCTTGTAAGCGCTAGCGTGTCTACCTTGTAAGCGCTAGGTCGAGTGTTCGATTCCCGCCCGGGGCGGATTTTATCCTGAACAAATAAGATTCGTTATCGGAACGGCTGGCTTTCTCCTATCCTGTTTTCCTTCTTTTTTCGATTTCCGGACGATAAGACCTTGGCAGTTACTGTTCCTTCTATAAAACCTCTCGAAAAAAGAAGAAAAAAAATTATCCGTAGAGCTCTGGCTCGACAAATCATTCCGATTTGCCACCAACAAGATAAGAATAGCCATGATGATCGCCAAATTTGGGATTTCAGAACAGACAGGCACTTAAAGAAGAAGATAACGCCAATGGTAATAGAAGAAACTACAATATAGCAAAAGTCTAACCCTGAGCTACGCAAAAGTCTAACCCTGAGCTACGTAGTCTAACCCTGAGCTACGCAAAAGTCTAACCCTGAGCTACGCAAAACTCTAACCGTTAGCTACGTTTCCGATTTGCCACCAACAAGATAAGAATAGCCATGATGATCGCCAAATTTGGGATTTCAGAACAGACAGGCACTCAAAGAAGAAGAAAACCCCAATGGTAATAGAAGAAACTACAATATAGCGAAAGTCTAACCCTGAGCTACGTAGGTATTTAGCAGAACAAAATTATGTAACAAAACACGCTATAGACATACATAGCTATCTAAAGAAAAACGTATTTATTGAATCCAATGGTTTACAAAAACTGCTTTGCTGTGCTGCGTGACTGTGCTGCGTAGCTGCGTCTCAATGTGCGCCGGGCCTAAAGTTCTGCCCCCGCCGCAAGAGTTCGATAGAGGAGAAGAATTAATATTTACAGGTAAATTTTGGGATTTTCTCTAACCTTACCAGATGTGTTCTTGATATAATCATAATATACCTATGCCCTTGAATTCTTGATTCCATTCTTATAGGTAGTCTAAAACTATTCCTACTTTTATTTACTTATCTAAACTTCTTGGTCAGATCAAAAAAACCAACGCGAAACACAAACCACTCCAAAATTTTTCTCTAACCTTACCAGATGTGTTCTTGATATAATCATAATATACCTATGCCCTTGAATTCTTGATTCCATTCTTATAGGTAGTCTATAACTATTCCTACTAATTTCCTATTGCCTTTACTTACTTATCTAAACTTCTTGGTCAGATCAAAAGAACCAACGCGAAACACAAACCACTTCAAAATCCACCCAAGTCTGCACTGGGAACCGAAAAACAACCTTGCCCAGGTCAGAATTGTAAACAGCGCGGTGTTCCGCTTTGCCACCAACAAGATAAGAATAGCCATGATGATCGCCAAATTTGGGATTTCAGAACAGACAGGCACTCAAAGAAGAAGAAGAAGAAAACGCCAATGGTAATAGAAGAAACTACAATATAGCAAGAGTCTGACCCTGAGCTACGTTATTTAGCAGAACAAAATTATGTAACAAAACACGCTATAGACATACAGAGCTATCTAAAGAAAAACGTAACGTAAAAACGCACGAAAGGCTGTGGAGATATGAAGAAAGCGTAGGTAGCCAAGGAAAGACACAAAATAAAGAAGTTTTAAAAATTTTCAATCATACTAATTGAGTTTTTCCAGTAAGTTTGGCGGGGTGCCCCGACAAGGAGTGGGGTGCACTCACAGGGATGGAGGAGTGGGGTGCACTCACAGGATAAGGAGTGGGGAGGATCTTCTTTTAACTCTAATTAACTAATTTTCAATAAGTTTTTTTCTTGCCATATTCCCTGATATATTATATTTCGACCAGCAGTGCGGGACGGTGAGTGTAAGACTGGGGAGCACCTCTGTGGCCAAGTGGTCAAGAGCACAGACTCTCAACCCGGAGGTGCTGGGTTCAAATCTCGTGGGCGGAAATTTTCTAACCAGATTTTTTCGTTCTTGGATAGGTATGGATCTAAAAGAATGTGCCTTGAAATAATGCGAAAGTGGTACTACCTCATCTTTCAACCCTCGAGGTGAAAACACACTACCATCATGTCACGTCAGCACACTATTAGTGTCAAAGTGTGGCTGTCCTGAAGGAGATTACCTACAATATTATGGGAAAGCTTTGAACTACATCTTTCTGACTAAACATCATGAGGTCACGTGACGTGATAGTAGTGTGTTTCAACCCTCAATCTCTACTTACTCTACGCCACTGAAACTCCCCTCAACAATTTTCCTACGGGTCGCCTCTCTATTTCTCCGTGTACGCTCCTCTGGGAATCAATTTTATGACTTTCTATATCCATCCTGTATATATCCTATATTTCACTACCACCAAGTGTATAGCCAACGTAGTTCATCAAGAAAATATAAGATTTTATATGTACAGGGTGACGCTCTAGTAGTTCCCATTGACTTGCTCCTTTCTGGGACAAGTATTTCTAGTTTTATTTTTGTCGAATTTATCAAAGTGGCAGAATATGGAAAATTAGGTCCAAAAAGAGGACTTCCCAAACTATAGACTAAGCCTGCCCAACGCTTAGCCCGCCAAAATGAATTTGATATGGCCCGCGACTAATGAAGCAAACCAACAAACCAGATAAAATTCACCTGTTGGAAAAAAAAGTTAATTTTGGTTCTCCTTCACACATCCAGTATTTTTCTTTTCTTGTTCTTATCCACACACTCTTCCATTTCCATATCCCTTCTCATCCTCCTCCTCTCTCCTTCCTCTTCTTCTCTTCCTGTCCCTTCCTCATACCTTTTCCTTTTATTTCTTCTTCTTCCTCTTTATCCTTCGTCTTCTTCTTTTCTTCCATTATTCCCAGTCCTCCCTCATTCTCCTTTATTCTTCGTGCTTTCGTCCATGTGTCTTATCTTTTCATAATTTTCTTCTCTTCCCTTCTTCTTCCTCCCCCTCTTCCTTCTCCTCCTCTCTTCCTCCCCCTCCTCCTCCACTCACACTCCTCTCACCTCTCCTTCCTAATCAAATTAGAAGAGTATCCCCCGGTGCGGGCAATTAATCGAATTAAAAATAATTCCTTCCCCTCCTCCCTTGCTCTTCCTCTGAAATTCTTCTATCCTTCCCCTCCCCTTTCATGCCGCCTCCCCTCCTCCCCCCTTTTGTCCTTGGAAGACTAAAAATGAGGGAGAAAAATTCCCTAAGAAAAGGAAGAAAGAGAGAGGAGAGAGAGAGAAGGGAAGATGGGGACTTGCTGAAGAAAATTTCGCCAACTTTGTGTGTAAGAAGGAGAGAGGGAGAGAGATCTTACTTTCTTTTTTTTTTTTTTTTTTACAATTTTGCCACCGTCAGAATAATTATGAAGTGCTGAAACAAATCCGTTTCATTACTTTTTTTTATGTTTAATTACTTTTTTATCGTCGGTTTAGTAACATGATAGCGTTTAGGGCGGTCCGAAAGGTCGGGAGAAGCGAGGTTTGGATTTTTAACTTGTGTTAGTTTTTCTTGGTAGGTATGTCAATGTGACAACCGCTAGAATAATTTACAGTGTGTTTCAGATAAAGTGGCCAAACCTTCGTGACTTTTTTAAGGGGATGCACATTCTATCTCTAACACACTGTAGAATCAAATCTAGAGTATTCTAGAGGTTGTTTATAGCAAAGTATCGTTTTAAATCAATAAATTCGCTGTCTGCTTGTTTAACACTGATTTCAAAATTTCAATAATTTCTTGGGTGCCATTAGGCCTTCGAGGGCTTTTTCTGAGTAAGCAGCTGAAAGCACGGGCAACCTGCTAGTTCTGTATCTGTTTCTAATGATTAAGTTAGAAGGAGGAGGCATTGTGATGTCCCAGACATCGTCTAGTAAAACCCCGAAAATTATAAAAAAAGGGAGTTTTTTTTCTCCTACTAATATACCGTTAAGTGACTGGTACTGGATATCGTTTTTCTCTTTCATTCATCATTTCTCTCTCTCTCTCTACTTTTGCACCCTTTCCTACTCCTTTCTTTTGAATACATAATTATCCTAATTAAAGGTTTTTTCTTTCAAAAAACTAAAAAAAGAACACCCCCAACCCTTGGAAGATCATCAAAATAATTTGTACGAAGAATTAAAATTATAAGATCCAAATGCAAAGGTGTATAGTTCAGGATTGATCTTAGGTTATAGGATGGGAGAATTTTACTGTTGCTAGTGGATGTGACCATTTTACCGTGGATTTATTTGTGCTTTTCTGAAAACAGATAAAATATCTGTGTAATCATAGTAATAAAAACCTTTTCAGTGGATGTGACAAATTCACCGTTTTAGTGGTTAAATTCTGTTTGCCAATTATGTATTTTATTTAAATTTAAATAAGAACTATATCTTTATGTTATTGAATGAGAGAGAAAACTTTTACTTTGTTTGAGGGGGACTGATTAGCTATATTGGTGGATGTGTCAAATTCCCCATGCTAATATCTCTTTTTTTTTAAATTCTGTCTTAATTAAATTCATAATTATTTTGTCTTACATAAACCCATGGAAAGCAACCTGAAAACAGGCCTGACGAATTTTTACAACTATGGGTAATTTTTCCTAAAAAAAAAAAAGATAAAAAGTGGATTTTTTTTCTCTTTGAGTAGCTTGCACCTTTGAAAGTTTCCCTCAGCTGAAAAAAAAAATAAATTATTACAATGGAAATTAGCTCTTTTTGACTGTAGGTATTCATCTACCATTTGAGGACATTTACTCATTATGTAAATTTGACACATCCACTGTTCAGGTGTAAGTATGAAGGTTGCTATTGAAATTTTGCATCTCCTGTCGGTTTGAACCTTTTGACTGCCAAATATTGAACTATTCCTGCAGGTCTATGGAGAACAGGAATTAGTGATACGAATTCTGCCTTAAAACGGAAATTTTTTGTCTTCTGATGACCTACGAGGAGAAAACTCTGCGTGCTTGACCAAGTTACAAATTATAACCCGAGGAAGAGGAAGTAAAAGGGGAAAAAAGAAGAAGAAGAAGAAGAAGAAAAAGAGAATTAAAAACAAATCTCAGAAAAAATGTAATTTAAATTAATTAGAAAAAAAAAACAATTATTTTTTGAAAATGATAAGAAGTCCGACCACCCCCTCCCCCTCTCTCCTTTCCCCTCTCAGTACACCTAAAAATTTCAGCACGGGGGGGAAAGGGGGTAGACGTGTTTTATTTTTTTATTTTATTTTATTATTATTTTTTTTTTCTCCTTCCAAACTTTAGGTGGACAGAATCTTGAGGCACAAAGCTTTTATGAGCCAAAAATAGTAAATTCGTCACATCCACCAAAACAGTAAAACTGTCACATCCACCAAACAGTAAATTTGCTACATCCACCAAAAGTAAATTTGTTACATCCACCAAACAGTAAATTTGTTACATAGTCGAAATTTTTTTTTTTTTTTTTTTTTTTTTTTTTTTTTTACAATTTTGCCACCGTCAGAATAATTATGAAGTGCTGAAACAAATCCGTTTAATTACTTTTATGTTTAATTACTTTTTTATCGTCGGTTTTGTAACATGATAGCGTTTAAGGCGGTCTGAAAGGTCGAGAGAAGCGAATTTTTAACTTGTGTTGTTTTTCCTGGTTAGTCAGTGTGACAACCAGAATGATTTAGGTACAGTGTTTCAGAAAAAGCCACCACCAATACTGCCGTGCTAAGCGAAAACGCCGTATGTCAAAAAACCCTACTTTCGGGAAATCGAGTTTAAAGATTTCAATCTACACGGCAAACATACGTTTTTGACATACGGCAACACGTTTTAGTGGTTTTTAAGGGGTTTAGAATAATAATAATAATAAAAAAAAAATAGGATCAAAATTTAGGATCATAGGAACCATTTGGCACCAAAAACCAAAAATCGATTTTTTGACATACCTACGGCGTTTTCGCTTAGCACGGCAGAATAACTTTTTTGAGGTATTGCCCGGTTTATCTGGAATACACTGTAAAATTAAATTTAGAGTTTTTTTTTTCTTTATTCTAAAGGTTGTTTATACCAAAGTATCGTTTTACCTCAACTAATGTGCTGTCTGTTTTTTAAGCAATATCTCAAATTTATTGTAGTTTTTGGGTCCCATTCGGCTTTCGAGGGCTTTTTCTGAGTAAGCAGGTGAAAGCACGGGCAACCTGGTAGTCATGTATCTGTTTCTAATGATTAAGTTAGAAGGAGGAGGCATTGTGATGTCCCAGACATCGTCTAGTAAAACCCCGAAAATTATAAAAAAAAGGGAGTTTTTTTTCTCCTACTAATATACCGTTAAGTGACTGGTACTGGATATCGTTTTTCTCTTTCATTCATCATTTCGCTCTCTCTCTCTACTTTTGCACCCTTTCCTACTCCTTTCTTTTGAATACATAATTATCCTAATTAAAGGTTTTTTCTTTCAAAAAACTAAAAAAAGAACACCCCCAACCCTTGGAAGATCATCAAAATAATTTGTACGAAGAATTAAAATTATAAGATCCAAATGCAAAGGTGTATAGTTCAGGATTGATCTTAGGTTATAGGATGGGAGAATTTTACTGTTGCTAGTGGATGTGACCATTTTACCGTGGATTTATTTGTGCTTTACTGAAAAACAGATAAAATATCTGTGTAATCATAGTAATAAAAACCTTTTCAGTGGATGTGACAAATTCACCGTTTTAGTGGTTAAATTCTGTTTGCCAATTATGTATTTTATTTAAATTTAAATAAGAACTATATCTTTATGTTATTGAATGAGAGAGAAAACTTTTACTTTGTTTGAGGGGGACTGATTAGCTATATTGGTGGATGTGTCAAATTCCCCATGCTAATATCTCTTTTTTTTTAAATTCTGTCTTAATTAAATTCATAATTATTTTGTCTTACATAAACCCATGGAAAGCAACCTGAAAACAGGCCTGACGAATTTTTACAACTATGGGTTAGGAAATGAAATTTTACTCCTACAAGTCCTCTGTTCTACTTATTTTAAGGAGTTCTACCTATTAATAAAAATTAAACATAATTCTCCCGTGGGCTCCTGTTTTTGTATTTTTAACAAAAAAAATTAAAAGCGGAAGTTTCTTTTCTTTTTTCGAGAAAATTATACCAACATGAAAGATCGTTAAACTATAAAATACATTAGAGTGAAGAGCGAGAATAGTGTTATTAAAAATAGAAATAATATTGGAAATTAGTTTAAATAATAACACTTCTTTTTACATAATTATTTTCTTTAGAACTAATATTCGTCAAAGTACACAACGATTTGCGATTCAGACTCTATATTCCATTTTCTGTGGATGAAACAAATTTACTGTTTGGTGGATGTGACAAATCTACTGTTTGGTGGATGTAACAATTGTGACATATTTACTGTTTGGTGGATGTAACAAATTTATTGTTTGGTGGATGTGACAAATCTACTGTTTGGTGGATGTAACAATTGTGACATATTTACTGTTTGGTGGATGAAACAAATTTACTGTTTGGTGGATGTGACAAATTTACTGTTTGGTGGATGTGACATATTTACTGTTTGGTGGATGTAACAAATTTACTGTTTGGTGGATGTGACAAATCTACTGTTTGGTGGATGTGACATATTTACTGTTTGGTGGATGTGACAAATTTACTGTTTGGTGGATGTGACAAATTTACTGTTTGGTGGATGTAACAAATTCACTGTTTGGTGGATGTAACAAATTTACTGTTTGGTGGATGTGACATATTTACTGTTTGGTGGATGTGACAAATTTACTGTTTGGTGGATGAGGCCAATTTACTATTTCCGTGGATCTAACAAAAAGTTCAGGGATGTAACAAATTTACTGTTTGGTGGATGTAACAAATTTACTGTTTGGTGGATGTGACATATTTACTGTTTGGTGGATGTGACAAATCTACTGTTTGGTGGATGTAACAAATTTACTGTTTGGTGGATGTAACAAATTTACTGTTTGGTGGATGTAACAAATTTACTGTTTGGTGGATGTGACAAATTTACTGTTTGGTGGATGAGGCCAATTTACTATTTCTGTGGATCTAACAAGAAGTTCAGTTTTGGAGAAACTGGATACATATTCAATACACCAGTAGCTTTTAAAGTCAAATACCATCGAGACCTGAGGGGGTTCAGTAGACGAAGTAGGTACTTCAATAATGTTTATGATACCCATAACAATTTCGACACAAGACTCAAGGTATTTGAAATTTTTCAAAAAGACCTCACCACATCCATCCCATGGCATCAAATGTGAACTTAAACTGAGTTGACCCAGGTCAAGTCACAACATAAACTCAGATACGATCACTCTGTTCGGAGATACATAAACCTATATACTTATAAACCTATATACGGTGAGATATATAAAACTATATGGCCGGTATATAAAAATACTCTCGTGTACGTAAAAACGGAGAGAGAGGGGGAGAAAGAATGAATGGACAGTAGATATCAGCTTAAAGTTTAGGGTTAGATGAAAGACAAATGAGAGGGGTTCATGGAGACCAATACAAACAGAGTAGGAAAGGAATTGAACAGTAGAAGAAAAAAGACTGAAAGAAAGAAAGAGCTTGGACTTCGTCTAAAAAAAATACAAAAAATCTTTAATGTGACAATATTCCAATCAATTCTGTTCTCATTGTATTCCTACAAATAATTTAATTAAAATTGAACAAACTGAGCATTTGCAATCCTATGATCATGATATTTTATTCCTCCTTATTTGAAAATCAAGGAGTTTTAGATTATTTTAAGCATGAAAAATTATTTTAGGTACAATAACTAATATTAGGTCACTCCTCTTGATTTTAACCAAATCAAAGCAAAAAATTCACCCGACCTCTTCTTCATGACTTCTTTAACTGTTACTCAAATTCCAAAGTTTCTAGAACCATTCGCGGAGATGATCAAAACAAACTTAGGTATGTTGAGCTCACAATTCATAAAAGCCATTTTTGCAGCCCTCATTTATCGGACAAAATTTCCTGAAAACTCAATGAAGTCGTTTTTGACAACCTCCATTTATCGACCCATATTCCATCAAAAAAGTCCTAGAGAACTCCTTCAATTGAGGTCAAATGACCTCTGACCTTCACTAGGACCCTGTTCATATTTGAGTGAATGGGTAAGAAAAGCGGGATTTTTTTTCCTCCTCTAAAATTTTGTGGGAGAAAAAACACGAAGAAGAAATTTACTTTGCCAATCCCTGAATTATCAAATTGGTTCTAGGAGTTTTTTTTATTATTATTTTTTTTTTTTTTTACTTGGAGGCAAGTTTATTTTTATTAAGTAGTTATTTTGGACCAAAATGGAAGTCGAAGGGTTAAACTTTACGATACTGTTTTCTTTCTTGACGCCTTTTTATCTGTGAACAATTTTCTTTTCTTTTTATTGTCTCTCCCTCTCTTTTCACTTTCTTTCTCTCTCTTTTTCCCTCTCTCTCTCTCCCTCACTCTTTCTTCCCTTTTCTTCCCTCCTTTTTCTTTACACATTTTTTATTCTCTCTTTTATGTGTTCGTTATTTACCAGATTTGTTTCACATAAAGCTTCATATTTATTCCTTTTACTTTTTATATCCGTCTCTCCCTCCTTCTTACCAACTTCCTCCCTCCCTGAATTTTTCCCCCTCGTACCTATTTTCTTTCTCCCTCTCCTTTTTCTCTTCTCTCTCCTCTTGCGTTCTACTTTCACTTTTACGTGTTTTTTTTTTTTTTTTTTTTTTTTTTGGGGGCCTTTTTTTTTTTTTTTTTTTTTTTTTTTTTTTTTGTAATCTCAACGAAATATTTTTTTTCTTTCAAAAAATAGATTATAAAAATCCATTTTTTTATATCCTAAAATGAGGCAGGTATTTTATAATGATATTTTATTTATTTATTATTAAAACTATAATAAAAATTGCGAAAATTTAGAAAAAAATGTCCAATAAAAAAGCTATATTCTCTAAAGACAAAATAAATTGTCTGCTAAATACTTGTTAAGAAAAGAACAGTAAAATTTGACCTTTTAAGAATACATCAATAATGGTTTGAAAAAAAAAAATCCATAACACAGTACCAAGTCTAAAGCATTTCGAACTTTGTAGAACAAGCATTAGATGATTAGATAGTTCTGTAATGTTGCCTGTATGCAAATTATAAAATTCCCACCTACAAAATAAATACATACACCTCTCGAACAGATAGGTGAGATTCCCCTTAGTCAAAATACATACATCCAAGTACCTACTTGGATATAGAGAAATAAAAATAAGGTTCACATTCACAATAGTGAATACCTTCGCGTCACTCTGTCTAATGTTTTTAAAAAATACAAAACGAAGAAGTATAAAAACATTGAGCAGTGGAGGGAGATTTTTTTATATTAATATATATCCCACCCCTTAAATTTTCTCCTCTGTTCATGTTAAAACTCGTATATTTAATACATACATATCTAATGATTTCCCCTCTTATTTCTTTACTTATAATTTTCTTTTTATATATACATACACCCCCTCTCTTTATTTTTTTTAACTCATCTCATAAGCTTATTGTGATGTAGATTTTTTTAACCAGTCTTTTATCAGACACGCTTTTTGTCTTTTGAAACAGATACATTACTGTTTGAATTAAAAAATATACGATGAAAATTACGAATGTGTAATTAATAAATTTTATAAATTTTGATTTTGTGAACTTATAATTTTATTTTAATTTTTAATTATTGTTTCGCTAAATATTTTCGGTAATTTTTTTAATTAAATTGCAATATATTAATTTTATTTTTCAAACAATTATTTTAAGTGCAATTTTTCAATTCCAAATTGTGTTTCTTTTACATCATGTAAGCCAACTATTATCATTTAATTATCTTTGACAAATTTCTCTATCACTTTCAACCAATTCCTCCGCTATTTCAAATTATTGTCTAATTTTTGTTCATTATTTTTTCTAACAGAGTTGTGAATCCATGGATTATTTATTTCGGAATAAATTCTTATAAATGATAAACTATTTTTTCTAATGTGTCACTAACAGAAAAAAAATGTTATTGGTGTTGTCTTTTTTTTTTTTTGGTTTCCTGAATTTGATTACCAAATTTTGAATAGCCAGGTATGCCCGATTCTTAGAAGCAATAAAGCACCTTAAATTTACATACATAAAGATTGTTTGAACAATAGAGTTGATTAATTAGTTGTTCACTATACAGATAAAGGTAAATTAGAAATAGGTAAAAACAAATGCCTCCTTGGGCGATCCCAGCAAGGTTAAAGGAGAAGACCACCAAAGGTGAATTCTCTTGACCTTTTGTAATTTCGAATATCCCTTTCAAAAATGTCTTTTTAGTTTTTTTTGGTTTCCTGAATTTGATTACCAAATTTTGAATAGCCAGGTATGCCCGATTCTTAGAAGCAATAAAGCACCTTCAATTTACATACATAAAGATTGTTTGAACAATAGAGTTGATTAATTAGTTGTTCACTGAACAGGACTTCTTCTATTGTTTTTACGATGAGAAAATTAGAGAAGAATTGATTGAACTTTGATTTGTTTCCTTCAAAAAATATCTGAAGATACAAGCTGAATCTGAATATGTTTTATCAATAGCAAAGGTGTTCATGTATGTAATCAATGTAGTCTATAATGAATTCTTTTAATTGCTCATGAAAGAAGTAAAAACATTGTTTCCTTCAAAAAATATCTGAAGATACAAGCTGAATCTGAATATGTTTTATCAATAGCAAAGGTGTTCATGTATGTAATCAATGTACTCTATAATGAATTCTTTTAATTGCTCATGAAAGAAGAAAAAACACTGTCAGTAGCTGAGAGTGTTAATTTAAGGCGTGTTTAATTCCAACACTTTTAAGAAACACAGGAAGCAATTAAACGATTGTGTTACAACACCGGGTAACGCATTAGCCTATCTGTTTCAATGTTCTCAGGAGGCTCATAATTAGCGATATAATTATAAGTTTATTAATAACTTCTCATTTCCCCCCCCCCTTCTTTAATCGTGATACATTAGTAATCGTATCCATCGGAGTGGTGCAATGAATGAACGATACTTATGTACGTTGCCGAGCTAATTACAAACGTAAGCAATGCATCATCAGTGGAATTGGTTACACACTTGCAATACAACTCAGAGGTACTCTATGATTCTCGGGTGAGGAAAGATTTTAATTAGAAGCTATTTCTTGATATTAAAAAAAATGGCGGTTATGAAGAAAACCGACTGACGTCACGCTTGTTGCTAATTGCACAAACGTGGCCGGTAGATTGCCGAGTGAATCTGTGATTAATTTGATGGCTTTGTTTATAAATGCATATGGAATAGGTATGCAATCATTTATGTTTGAGGATATGTGATTGTGATTTCTATCCAGCCAGAGTACTGTTAACCTCCAGTACTGTTCTGTTAACCTGCCTCGGTGGTGGAGTCTGGTAATCAGAAGGGCGGTGGTTCAGTCCCAGCCGAGGTATGGAAATTTGTTAGCATTGTTTGAGAATTTGATAATAACAGCAAGTAGGATCCTACTGCTGAAGATACCGAAAAGCGGGATTTTTTTTTCTCCTCTAAAATTTTGTGGGAGAAAAAACACGAAGAAGAAGAAGAGGAGGAGGAGGAGGAGGAGGAGGGAAAAAGGGCAACGGAGAGAGAGTTTTGTATTTCCGATGTTGCTGTGAGGTTTCGTCTAGCCATGATCTTCAGGCTTCCGGGGTTTACTATGTCTACTAGAACACTTCTCTTTTTGTTTTTCAACACTATTATTTTCTCCTTCGACTTTTTCATCGTGTACACTTGAGGCTTTCTTGTGTTTGTTTTTTTTCCATGACTTTTTCCCGAGTAGCTTTTTGCAGGTTGGCTTCAATTGCATTATTTGATTCTTTCTTGTTGGCCATTTCATTTGATTTTTTTTTTTGTAATCTCAACGAAATATTTTTTTTTCTTCTTCTTCAAAAAATTTGAAACAAAGTACACAACGATTTGTGATTCAGAGTCTATATTCCATTTTCTGTGGATGAAACAAATTTACTGTTTGGTGGATGTGACAAATCTACTGTTTGGTGGATGTGACATATTTACTGTTTGGTGGATGTAACAAATTTACTGTTTGGTGGATGTAACAAATTTACTTTTTGATAGATGTAACAAATTCACTGTTTGGTGGATGTAACAAATTTACTGTTTGGTGGATGTGACAAATTTACTGTTTAGTGGATGAGGCCAATTTACTATTTCCGTGGATCTAACAAAAAGTTCTTAATTGTGTGTGTACTTAATGGAACACTGACGAAAACACGAAAAATATTTCCACCTTGACTTTTGAATAACATTAACAATATTATAATAGGCAACTATGGGTTAGGAAATAAAATTTTACTCCTACAAGTCCTCTGTTCTACTTATTTTAAGGAGTTCTACCTATTCATAAAAATAATAATACATAATTCTCCCGTGGGCTCCTGTTTTTGTATTTTTAACAAAAAAGAATTAAAAGCGGAAGTTTCTTTTCTTTTTTCGAGAAAATTATACCAACATGAAAGATCGTTAAACTATAAAATACATTAGAGTGAAGAGCGAGAATAGTGTTATTAAAAATAGAAATAATATTGGAAATTAGTTTAAATAATAACACTTCTTTTTACATAATTATTTTCTTTAGAACTAATATTCGTCAAAGTAGGTACACAACGATTTGCGATTCAGAGTCTATATTCCATTTTCTGTGGATAAAACAAATTTACTGTTTTGGATGTGACAAATCTACTGTTTGGTGGAATTTGTATTGATTTTCAGCTTTGAGAAATTGTGTTCTTCAAATCTGCTAATGAATTCTTGGAAATTCTTGTCTTCTTCTGCTTTATCCACATTTTCCACATCTTGTTACCTATTTTATGTTTTCTATAATACAAATTCATTTTAAAAACTTTATGAAACAGCTGTTTTAGCGATGTTGAAAATTATCGTACAAGAGGTTTTACTAGAAATGGCTGAAATTATTTGGTTTCCCTATTCAGCCTATTGCAGTTATGTTTGGACAACATGAAAATAACAAACAACCATATCGATGCAATCGGTAAATATGGATTATACCAAAAACCTAGTGATTTGTAAGAAGTTATCATTAAAATCCTCAACTGCATTAATAGTCTCCAGCTAACAGCTGCCAAATTGTCAGCTGATTTTTCTACTCTACAAGAGAATTTCAAATTATTCGAGTTTCCCTATTCAGCCTATTGCAGTTATGTTTGGACAACATGAAAGAATAACAAACAACCATATCGATGCGATCGGTAAATATGGATTTAATCTAGTGATTTGTAAGTAGTTATCATTAAAATCCTCAACTGCATTAATAGTCTTCAGCTAACAACTGCCAAATTGTCAGCTGATTTTCCTACTCTACAAGAGAATTTCAAATTATTCGACCTAGTGATTTGTAAGAAGTTATCATTAAAATCCTCAACTGCATTAATAGTCTTCAGCTAACAACTGCCAAATTGTCAGCTGATTTTTCTACTCTACAAGAGAATTTCAAATTATTCGAAAAAATCCAAAAATTCTCATCAAAAAGCAAATTGGCAATTACTCTCCAATAGAATTTAAAACAAAAACTCCAATTGAAAACATCCCTATACCTTGTTGTACCTTCTGAATTCAACATAATACCAATAACAAAAACAAAGGAAAAAGTAAGAAAAGTAAAAATGTGTTTAACTGTATCTATCTTTGGCTGTGAAAACAGATAATCTCTTTGTTTCAAAATTTAGTCACACAGTTAGATATTTCCAGGTAACATATTCACTGGAGGGTTAGATGCATGTTTTATATCATTTTGAAAAGATAGTTTTGATATCAGAAGTTTTTAATGGGCGGACAAAGTAGTATGGGCAGGGAAGCGTTTAGGGAGAAGTTCAGGGGAGATATGATTGTGGAAGGGCAATGGAAAGTAATGAAAACAATAAAATAAAAGGCCATAATTCTAAAGAAACGATGGTCTATAACTCTGTATTATCTTAAAACATGAATATCCTGTAAAACACCTCAACAAATGACACTGTTGAGATTTCAAAATTTAGTCACACAGTTAGATATTTCCAGGTAACATATTCACTGGAGGGTTAGATGCATTTGTAGTTTCTCATGAACTAAATGAGGGAATAGACAGTCATTGTATTGAAGATGTTGAGAACATTAATAATTACTCTACGTTTTTTCTTCCTTTGTGATCAAGTGCCCAGGTAAATTTGAACATGTTTTCAATTTTTGGCGATATTGAAGCATTTGGTATAGGCTTTGCTATGATAGGTGGATAATTGGATATACTGTTTATCAAATATGTTATTCACATTTAATCCATTGTAGTTGTAGAAAAGTTATGAATAGACACTGTCTATGAACTAAATGAGGGAATAGACAGTCATTGTATTGAAGATGTTGAGAACATTAATAATTACTCTACGTTTTTCCTTCCTTTGTGATCAAGTGCCCAGGTACCTAAATTTGAACATGTTTTCAATTTTTGACGATATTGAAGCATTTGGTACAGGCTTTGCTATGATAAGGGGATAATTGGATATACTGTTTATCAAATATGTTATTCACATTTAATCCATTGTAGTTGTAGAAAAGTTAATGTTGAAATAAATATTTAATCAGGCAAAATCAGGAATGTCTGAAAAATATGTATAATTTTGACGGATCGATAATTTTCTTTGCATATCGGCAAATCAGTTTCTAATCTGATCACAATGATCAATTGGTTACTCGAAGTTGGCTTGCTAAGGAATCACAGTTCCCTTTTTGGGTGAAAAGTTATCAGAATTGGTCGAAGTTGAAAATGGCCAAATATGTACCTATTCAAGATTGCAGAAGAAAATATGGAAACCTAACTTGTGACAAACAATTGGCCCTCGAATTTTTCGCTCTAATTGTAATCATTTTCAATAATATTGCAGCAAATAATTCTGTTTTCACACGACCCAGACGGTTTACAAAGATACCCAACATCCTCTCTGGGTCTAAAAGTATCCTCTTGGTCTTAAAGAAGACTCTCGGCTATTTGTTTCGTTCGGAAACTCAGTTCTCCAATCAAGCAAGCAATCACAACTCTTCTAATAATGAAAACATTAGAAAAATAGCCAGGCCAATCACAGCACCATGAACCCATAGAACGATCTACGATTTCAATATCATTCTCTGGTACATAATAGTGACCACAGGATGAGGAGAGCCAGACATCTCAAGAGAGGAAAAATAATTAAAAATCTAAGAAGATTTCATAGAATATCTTTTTTAATTCACCATTTTCTTTGCATATCGGCAAATCAGTTTCTAATCTGATCACAATGATCAATTGGTTACTCGAAGTTGGCTTGCTGAGGAATCACAGTGTCCTTTTTGGGTGGGTGGTAGGCTAACTTACTCGTTAATTCACCTGGCTGGTATTCACGTATCATGGCTGCACGTTCCTCAAGTCATATCATTATAAACTATTATTATGATTCGTTTTTTTTTTTTTCTTCTTAATTCACCTGGCTGGTATTCACGTATCATGGCTGCACGTTCCTCAAGTCATATCATTATAAACTATTATTATGATTCGTTTTTTTTCTTCTTCGTCGTCTAAATCTCGGCTAAATATTAATAAAAAACTATAAGCTACAAGCTCCAGACGTAATAAGATGGTGATGACGGCCATCTTAGAAAAATACGAAGAAAATAATTACTACTGACTTGGCTGGTATGATGTCTGTACAATTAGGGTTTTGATCAATATGAGCGCTGGTTTTGATCAAGTTTTACACTTAACACAGCTTGCAGCTCGTTTTGAGCTTTTTTCTTCTGACTTGTACTCTGTTGATTCTGTGTAGACAGACAGGCTTTTCAGTGACTTGAAAACGAGTTTTGACCAATGCAACTAACAATTGAATGGCAGAACTGGTCAGATTTGTAACATTGTAACAACACTTCTAATAATCTACCTCTTCTACTTAGGAAAAGGGAATTTTAATTGTGTTAAGCTCTGGTCAATGTTTTTCATAAATATTATTTTCCGTTTTATTAATACACTAACACTAGGTACCTACTAGATTTTATTCTGGACTTGGATTGGAATCACCAACCTCAAGATCCAAAGACCACGCCACTAACCACAACACTACTAATTGAGATTGATATATCATCCACACTTCTACTTAGGAAAAGGGAATTTTAATTGTGTTAAGCTCTGGTCAATGTTTTTCATAAATATTATTTTCCGTTTTATTAATACACTACCTACTAGATTTTATTCTGGACTTGGATTGGAATCACCAACCTCTAGATCCAAAGACCACGCCACTAACCACAACACTACTAATTGAGAATATTGAGATTGATATATCATCCACTTCGAGTAGTTAATACGAATATTCCACCTTCTGGATATAGGCAAAGAAAGAATCCCCAAAAAACACACTGCAAAAGTATTAACAAGAGCCCTACTTAAAATATGAAAGGAGTAAAACCACTCCTCGACAGAGAGTCTCAAATTTGATGCAAATCACGGTACAAATCTTGATTCTGTGTAGACAGACAGGCTTTTCAGTGACTTGAAAACGAGTTTTGACCAATGCAACTAACAATTGAATGGCAGAACTGGTCAAATTTGTAACATTGTAACATCACTTCTAATAATCTACCTCTTCTACTTAGGAAAAAGGAATTTTAATTGTGTTAAGCTCTGGTCAATGTTTTTCATAAATATTATTTTCCGTTTTATTTAACACTAGGTACCTACTAGATTTTATTCTGGACTTGGATTGGAATCACCAAGCTCTAGATCCAGAAACCACGCCACTAACCACAACACTACTAATTGAGATTGATATATCATCCACTTCGAGTAGTTAATACGAATATTCCACCTTTTGGATATAGGCAAAGAAAGAATCCCCAAAAAACACACTGCAAAAGTATTAACAAGAGCCCTACTTAAAATACGAAAGGAGTAAAACCACTCCTCGACAGAGAGTTTCAAATTTGATGCAAATCACAGTACAAATTATCACGACACTGACAACATTGATGTGGAAAATAAAACAAATGTTAGATCGTTGCGTGAGATTAGAGGAGAAAATTTTGGAAGTTAATTGTGTGTGTACTTAATGGAACACTGACGAAAACACGAAAAATATTTCCACCTTGACTTTTGAATAACATTAACAATATTATAATATTACATAGTAAAATTATGAAAAGAATTAAAGTGCCTCTTTTGGAAGACATGTTACAAAAGATGCTATAACGAAGTAACATGGATATTCATGCAAATATGATCTGAGCAATATGGATTTATTTATCTCTCCAGATCTGGTCTGGACTCAGGAATGGTGTCTAGAAGATATTTCAGTATGTACCTTTAATGAAACATGACCCCAAAGAGTGAAAAATATAACAAGACCTAAAAGTCAAGATATAAAATCTGTAAGAACAACGCTTTTACACCTCCGAGGCAAACCCAAAGAGTGAAAAATATAACAAGACCTAAAAGTCAAGATATAAAATCTGTAAGAACAACGCTTTTACACCTCCGAGGCAAACAAAAAATCATTTGTTAGTAATTTTTTAATTATAGACCATTAAGATTTTTTATATGGCTAATTAATGATTGATAATAAATAATATTACCGCCATTAAAATTATTACTAATTGTTCTTTCTCTTCTGATTGGTAAAATTGATTACGAGGAAGCCAGCAAAGAATGAGCTGTTTTTCTATGCTCATTATAGTATTTTGTTAAAGTAATAAATATCGAACATTTAATTTGTCTTGGAGGGATTTAGTAACGTTTCCCTGCACTAACCACTCTGAAATATCGCTTTACATTGTGTAGGCTAAGTTGGTTTTTTAATCAGATAGAGAAAATAGTGGTGAATAATTATGGGTAATTAAATAAAACCTCTCTGTAATAATATTTCAAACCGTGTTTAAAAGTTCATCAATAAAAAATCATGATTGTGAACTCGATATCTTTAATTCTAGCTTTTACGATTTTTCAGCTCAAGTCTGCTAAATAGTTTTTGCTTCTCTATTTATAATATTCTACCTTTATATTTATACCTACTTTCAGTATCTCGGTATGCAAAATTTTGTTTTGCACTTAAAAATTTGTAGCATTTTTCAATGGAACTCTCTCGCTGTAGTTCTCAAACCTAGACCTTCCTAAATCCAAATTTTCTTAGAGAACCGGACAAAAATGGTTCTCATCTCTAAATTCTAGGAGACCATTTAAAATCATGATTGTGAACTCGATATCTTTAATTCTAGCTTTTACGATTTTTCAGCTCAAGTCTGCTAAATAGTTTTTGCTTCTCTATTCATAATATTCTACCTTTATATTTACACCTACTTTCAGTATCTCGGTGTGTAAAAGTTTGTTTTGCACTTAAAAATTTGTAGCATTTTTCAATGGAACTCTCTCGCTGTAGTTCTCAAACCTAGACCCTCCTAAATCCAAATTTTCTTAGAGAACCTGACAAAAATGGTTCTCATCTCTAAATTCTAGGAGACCATTTCAAACTCTTAGGCACTTAAAAATTTGTAGCATTTTTCAATGGAACTCTCTCGCTGTAGTTCTCAAACCTAGACCCTCCTAAATCCAAATTTAGAGAACCGGACAAAAATGGTTCTCATCTCTAAATTCTAGGAGACCATTTCAAACTCCTAGCAAACTCTCTCCAAAACAACTCCAAACCGATGACCTCTCGTCAGAAATAACCTCACACTCGAAAGTAGGGTAATCCATTTTGCCAATGTTGATGAAAATGAATGAATCTTTCAAAATACACCATTCACATGGACACTTCTAAATTATCATTAAATGCATTCGAACATGTTGGAAATTATTATACGGAAAGTAGTGAGGGATTAAGCAAGATAGCAATCTACGATATAAATATTTTCACACTTCTAATTATAAGAATTTTAATTATAAATGTAAAGACATTGAAATTATCAAAATTTCGTAATTCCACTGGGGATTTCCTAATGCCACTAATTATAAATGATGTATGAACTGAAAGGTGTCATTATTGGATGTACGTATTCACTATTCCACTAATTATTGGATGTACGCGTCCACTAATTACATCTGTGGAAACTCAACATTTATTTTATTCAGATTCGCCAAAGCAATGAAATAGAGAAAAGAACTTTGGTCTATGTTAATTTTATTGTTCAAGAGAGTACACAGTACAGGGATTTTACTGCGATTTAGCTGAAGAATTGACTTTTTGGTTGGTCCAAACTATGTAATTGACATTTTTTCATGCCTACAATGTTTTGGATGTTTTGGTTCTTCATTTCCTGGAATCTAGATGACGATTTACAAAGAGCAACCAAAGCAATTTTGTATAAAGTCGCGGTCATATTTAGATCTACTAGATAGGAATGCCTTTGGATGGCCGGCATTTCAAGTAAACCATTATCAGGAACCGTTTTCTCCTTGACCACATCATGTTCAGCGTTAAAATCACTAAAAGACGTCTAAACGGTATGCGCCAAAGTCATTAAAACATTGTTTAAATATCTGGCTACTAGTTGTGAGGTAGTTGTTTAGGGTTCGAGTTTTACTACCTCTAAAACTGGTAGTGGATATGCCTAATTCTTTAGTGTACTCCAAGATGAGGTATTTTTACGGTAGAGTTTTTATACGTTTCTTCTCAGCCAATGTATCCCGACCGCTAGTGGCGACTGATGGAAGAGTACTCTAACGTTGAAGTTACAAGGCAAGATGCTTCTTCTCCTTCTTTTGGTCGGTGGAGGATATTTCTTCCTTGACATACAATCATATTTGATGACAATGAGGGTGGTAAACATTTCAACAAATTGGAAATCATGTAGAGTCAGCTCCTTGGCAAAGCACGAACAGGTTCGCAAGAAATATGGTGAACTTTTTGCCTTAGGTGAATTAGTTGCCCCAAAAGCTTCGTGAATAGTTCAAAGGAGTTCAAAAGTTCTCTTCTATTTCCAACTTTCTATAGGAGTCTTTCCAAAGAAAGCAAACTTTCTAATGGAGAGCAAACTCAAGGGCAGATTCGAGTCCCTTGAGGAATGTCTTCGACACTGTTGCTTCTCCGGTTTGCCAGCTATACACAATGCAGTTCAAAAACATTACCCACAGTACTTGCTGAAGTAATTATTTGTACATAAATCACGTTCCTATTTGTAGTCCAGTCAATAGATACACTTTGGAGAGGTAATTTACGAGGAATAATAATTACAATTTATTTATTATTACTCCGATGTTATTATTGCAATTATCTGTGTTTTCAATTTAGTTAGACTCTTGTGTGTACTCTTAACGTATGTGTAATTTCGTGTCTAATAGCTTTCAGAAAGTAGTCAAAGTGCCTTATTTCAATATATTCTTACCGGGATAGATTACGTCGAGTTAAAGCTACGGGAAAGGTTAGTAACACGTTGCCAAGTCATATTGGCAATTTTCTGGGCATTTCCTCATTTCACATTGGCTTTAATTGGTTCTGAAGGATGGTCAATGTTTGTTTTCTAGAAAAGTCACAGCAATAAATTTATTATGACAAGACAAGATATATAATTATGCTTTTCCACGATTAATGGTTACTCTATCCAAAGTTTGGGGAAATGACCTGGTAGCCAAATCTTCTACAATTCTACATCCCAACTGGTTATTGTGGTTGTTATTGTGGAAGAAAATGTTCCCAATTAGTGGATGTGCCCATTTCACAGAAAAGAAACTTCTTTCACCCACCCATGTAGCTCACATGAAGCTTCAACTGCAATTGTTACGCCACTAATTGCAGCTTCAGCTCCTCAGGTCACACAAACATATATTATTTCTTTAAATGTTCAGCCATCTCCTGTGATTATTCATTTTAGCTCGGAGGGAATTTGCATTAATATTGCACGAACTGGGAGCGAAAGAATGCGAAGGTCACCCACCCATGTAGCTCACATGAAGCTTCAACTGCAATTGTTACGCCACTAATTGCAGCTCCAGCTCCTCAGGTCACACAAACATACATTATTTCTTTAAATGTTCAGCCATCTCCTGTGATTATTCATTTTAGCTCGGAGGAAATTTGCATTAATATTGCACGAACTGGGAGCGAAAGAATGCGAAGAAAAAAAGTAGAGAAATTTGCATCAAAGATCAATCAAACTCGAAAGAAATATACGGAGAGGTTTTATATCATTTTGAAAAGATAGTTTTGATATCAGAAGTTTTTAATGGGCGGACAAAGTAGTATGGGCAGGGAAGCGTTTAGGGAGGGGTTCAGGGGAGATATGATTGTGGAAAGGCAATGGAAAGTAATGAAAACAATAAAATAAAAGGCCATAATAACCATAATTCTAAAGAAACGATGTATACGGAGAGGTTTTATATCATTTTGAAAAGATAGTTTTGATATCAGAAGTTTTTAATGGGCGGACAAAGTAGTATGGGCAGGGAAGTGTTTCGGGAGGGGTTCAGGGGAGATATGATTGTGGAAGGGCAATGGAAAGTAATGAAAATAATAAAATAAAAGGCCATAATTCTAAAGAAACGATGGTCTATAACTCTGTATTTTCTTAAAACATGAATATCCTGTAAAACACCTCAACAAATGACACTATTGAGCATCCCAAGACCACAAAAGTTGCCCCCTTATTTGCGCCCCTGATAGAAACTTGTTGAAATAAATATTTAATCAGGCAAAATCAGGAATGTCTGAAAAATATGTATAATTTTGACGGATCGATAATTTTCTTTGCATATCGGCAAATCAGTTTCTAATCTGATCACAATGATCAATTGGTTACTCGAAGTTGGCTTGCTGAGGAATCACAGTTTCCTTTTTGGGTGGATGGTAGGCTAACTTACACAGTTTGGAATACGGACCCAATGTTTTCAATTTCCACTTACAAAGCCACCAAAATGTCAACTTGATTCAAGATATAGAAAAGAAACTACGGATGTTGGAGGATGTACCGAACTGGTACTATCGGCAAATCAGTTTCTAATCTGATCACAATGATCAATTGGTTACTCGAAGTTGGCTTGCTGAGGAATCACAGTTTCCTTTTTGGGGGGATGGTAGGCTAACTTACACAGTTTGGAATACCGACCCAATGTTTTCAATTTCCACTTACAACACCACCAAAATGTCAACTTGATTCAAGATATAGTAAAGAAACTACGGATGTTGGAGGATGTACCGAACTGGTACCTGGATGCGAAAGCATGTGTCACTTTTACTTGAAAACCAAGAGACAAGAAGGGAGAGTAGTTCACCTTTTGTTTACATGCCAAATCTATTGTTTACCTTTTCCTATTGATACAGATAAAGGTAAATTAGAAATAGGTAAAAACAAATGCCTCCTTGGGCGATCCCAGCAAGGTTAAAGGAGAAGACCACCAAAGGTGGATTCTCTTGACCTTTTGTAATTTCGAATATCCCTTTCAAAAATGTCTTTTTAGTAGGTTAAAGGAGAAGACCACCAAAGGTGGATTCTCTTGACCTTTTGTAATTTCGAATATCCCTTTCAAAAATGTCTTTTTAGTTTTTTGGTTTCCTGAATTTGATTACCAAATTTTGAATAGCCAGGTATGCCCGATTCTATTTGAAGTCAAGGCTCAGCTCACTAATATCACTGGATAAAAACATTAATTCTTATCCGTTTCCATAAACCTAATTACATTCGGTTTGTGTTACCAATGCAGGGTTTGGTACTACCAATACAGAGTACTCTGACGATACCAAACGGCAAACTCTTCAAACCATACAGACCTGAAGTTTCCAGACCTCATGGATACTAAATCACCGCACCAAACAATGAAAAGATACTAAACCAAATCTAACCTTGACTTGAGACTAACTTCTCTGTGTTGAAAAATGTAAAGATACCTCTCTCTACAATGTCGTTCGCCTGTACCTTATTAATTTTTGTCTCGAGCACAACAGTAATAATTATAACCTCGACGTTGGGTTGCTAATGATTTTTTTTGTATAATTTTGGTTGACTCATGCTTTTTTCTTCTTCATGTCGTTCGCCTGTACCTTATTAATTTTTGTCTCGAGCACAACAGTAATAATTATAACCTCGACGTTGGGTTGCTAATGATTTTTTTGTATAATTTTGGTTGACTCATGCTTTTTTTTTCTTGTGAATATACGGCTGTATGGTTTCCAAAAGCAATTAAAATCTCGCCGCCAAATTCATTTGCATATCTGCGCAGTTGTCATTTCATTGTGTTCGTGATAGTTGCTGGATACCTTTTTGGAGTGTGTATAAATTTGTTCAGTCTACTACAACACATCTTTTTTAAACTCTTCCTTCATTTGCATATCTGCGCAGTTGTCATTTCATTGTGTTCGTGATAGTTGCTGGATACCTTTTTGGAGTGTGTATAAATTTGTTCAGTGTACTACAACACATCTTTTTAAATTTTCTTCTAGCAATTAAAATCTCGCCGCCAAATTCATTTGCATATCTGCGCAGTTGTCATTTCATTGTGTTCGTGATAGTTGCTGGATACCTTTTTCGAGTGTGTATAAATTTGTTCAGTGTAACTACAACACATCTTTTTTAAACTCTTCCTTTTAAAGCTATCGCTTCCAAACGAACATCATCGAGTGTGTATAAATTTGTTCAGTGTAACTACAACACATCTTTTTTAAACTCTTCCTTTTAAAGCTATCGCTTCCAAACGAACATCACTGTCTGTGTCTGCTACTAAATTCTCAACTGGTCTTGGCCTCTTAGCCATAACAAAATCATTCAAGGTAGACACCACATCAAGTACCTGCCCACTTTGATTTACCTAATTAGAGCTCCTGAAAATTTCCTTCTACGAATCACTCAACGCTTCTTTTAATTATAGACACATCAAACATATATTCAAGGCACTAAATAATTTTATAGCAAGTCTACGAATCACTCAACGCTTCTTTTAATTATAGACACATCAAACATATATTCAAGGCACTAAATAATTTTATAGCAAGTAAAAAAAAAACATTGGTTTTCTTCTTCTTCCTTTTTATTACAGCTGGAGCTATCTCAAATGAAACATTCGGTTTTAATTAGTAGGTTTATACGGCTTCTACCTCGATTGTTAAGTAGTGTAACTAAAAGTATGTTTCTCTTTTTTAATTAGGTGTTATAAAACAATAAAAAAATCACCTTAATTTGAAATTGGTACTGTTTTTCTTCTTCTTCCTTTTTATTACAGCTGGAGCTATCTCAAATGAAACATTCGGTTTTAATTAGTAGGTTTATACGGCTTCTACCTCAATTGTTAAGTAGTGTAACTAAAAGTATGTTTCTCTTTTTTAATTAGGTGTTATAAAACAATAAAAAAAATCACCTTAATTTGAAATTGGTACTGTAAAAAAAAACTTCTTGTTCTGTTGAGTTTATTCGTTACACCTTCTTCTACTTTTGGACCAGAAATATTGAGGTGGTCTTCAAGTCTTGATTCTTGTCTGTGATCTTTCCATTTAGAATCTCAAGGCGAACAGTAATCTCCACAAATGTGTTATGTAGGACTTTTCAGCGGTCAATTGGCAACTAAAATTATACTTAAATAGCACAACCGAAAAGGAAAAATACAACCAAAGAGACAAATCAAGCATATTACCGATTTGTTTGAAGCACTACTTAAAAGATTACACATGTTGTGACCAGTATTAAAAGGGTTGGGAATAGTAATATTACTCAAACTAATTCCATTTTTGGGTAAAAATAAAACGAATAATAGGTATATGAAAACATCAAGGTGCAGGATCAACGCATGGAGTTTCAGAAAAATGGGTTTTAACATAAAAGGATCCTGATGCCCTTCCCCTGTTGGATGAAGGGTTGGAAATAGAGGGTGGATGTGGACTAGACCAGTAGAGTAAACATGTTGAAATTAGTAGTGAATTAATGTTCCATGTTCAGGGTTAGAAAATATTTGTCAACAACTTCGTAAATCGTGTTTTGGAATCTTTTGCCACTTAATCACTTATGTGATGTCTTAAATGTCTTTTACATCTTTTAACTGTGGTAATTTTAACTACAATACTCTCCTACGCAGTCCAATCTTTTGAGAATGTCATCTAGGAAGGAATTCGTCAAGTAGTGATTTTGTGTCGATAACTAGGGTTACTTTTGTCTCTTTTGAGGAAGGTTTTGTATTTTTGCCAAATTTGTGTTGTTCTCAATGTTGACCGTGGTATTTTTGATAGTTATACTCTCCTGTCTCCTCTTTTGGGGATCTCCATTCAATTCTTTTGGGGATTTCAGTACAATGATAGATTCCTCTTTTACAATGTCCCCATCTTTTTAATTCCTTTGGGGATTTCAGTGCAATGATAGATTCCTCTTTTACAATGTCCCCATCTTTTTGAACATCCTGTATCGCGTGTCCTAGAAAGAGGGTGAGTGAGAATTCAGTCGGAAAACCTTGTATAGTTTTCACTATGTCTTGTGTATCCCTTTCGGCCATGTGTTTATATGACCAACATTAAACATCAAACCCTCACAGATATAGCACCATTAGTTGCATCCTCAACATTGTTCTATTTCCGAAACATTTTTGACAAATCGAACAAAAGCAAACTGAGTTGTAAAAACTACAAGAATATGTGAAAATCCTGTGAATTTGAAGGGGAATCATTTTGTCCCATTAATAAAAATGCTTTTTTTCTCACTTAAATGATCGAAAAGGTATAAATCAATGGGTATCGGGTATTCTCATAAATGAGAAGCATTTATCTCAATAAAATTTCGAACCTGAAATGCTTACATTCAGAGAGATTACAAATCTTTTTGGAGTTTCTTTCAGCTGAGTTGTACAAATTCTTTCAAACAAAAGGTTTCAAATCACACTTTATACGAGATCACAGCTTCCCCCCTTATCAATCTCACCAGGTGTGATGGCATTTAAATATTTTCGGTCCTCCTAAATCTCTCAGGTCCTAAACTCTCCGAACAATAATGAAAGATAATTAGAAATCACAAAAAATGTATATTTTATGTTCCTTTTCCACCCAATCCCTTATTTGAATGAAGAATTAAAAATTGAAACACCTTTGGAGCAAGAAATATTTTATTGGTTTTTATAATGGGGTGGCCTGGTTTGGTCAATGAAGAATTAAAAATTGAAACACCTTTGGAGCAAGAAATATTTTATTGGTTTTTATAATGGGGTGGCCTGGTTTGGTGTTTTGGAGGCTCGTGAGCATTTCCTCCGATGACTATTTTAACTTTGAACTAGGTTCAAAAACCACTGTACCAAAGCTCTACTAAAAACTATAAAACTATATTGTGCCAATCAATTAAATGAAGAATTAAAAATTGAAACACCTTTGGAGCAAGAAATATTTTATTGGTTTTTATAATGGGGTGGCCTGGTTTGGTGTTTTGGAGACTCGTGAGCATTTCCTCCGATGATTATTTTAACTTTGAACTAGGTTCAAAAACCACTGTACCAAAGCTCTACTAAAAACTATGTTGTGCCAATCAATTAGGGTAGCACCTTTTTTTTTTAAAAAAAAAGAGGTTTGACAGAGGGAACTGTAACTGCTATGGTCTTATCGTCCCGAAATCGAAGAGAGAAGAAAGACAGGATAGGAGAAAAGGAGGCTCGTGAGCATTTCCTCCGATGACTATTTTAACTTTGAACTAGGTTCAAAAACCACTGTACCAAAGCTCTACTAAAAACTATATTTTGCCAATCAATTAGGGTAGCACCTTATTTTATGGGTTCCAGAAGAATATAGGTACATTCTCTTACAAGGGTCCAGGGAAAGAGCCTTGTGCTAGGCCAACTTAAATAATCCTTTCTTATGTTTAGTAGAACTTTGGATAGTTGAATATTTCAAAATTGGACTATTTGGATTTAGACAATCTTTTCTTCTATTAATTTCTTATGTGCTGTACTGCACCCATTTTATCTAGATGCTATTTTTGAAAATGCAAGTGGTCAAAAACCTTAATGAAAAATCATTATTAATTAGATTCATATTAGACACCCTAGTCAACTATAAAATAAGGTAAGCCATTACTTAATGAAATCAAAGTCTCAGCAAGGAAATCCAAGTTGAGATTAAATTGTGCTCAAGAAAACAATCTAGGAAAACACCCTGTACACAAATCTCGACAAAGGTGGGAGTATCACCTCTCTGGATATATTGAACAGTAAAGAAATAAAAAGAAGTAGGTACAAAAAGAAAAGTAATGGACACACATAGAGAATGAAAATATTGTCTCGGATTTAATCTAGGAAAACACCCTGTACACAAATCTCGACAAAGGTGGGAGTATCACCTCTCTGGATATATTGAACAGTAAAGAAATAAAAAAAAAATCAAGCGTACAATTAAAAAAACTGTTCAACTATTGAAAGAGTTAAAAAAGAGATTCCTAATCAACGTAGATCCTCAATTATTCATCGATATCTCAATTCAAACCTCTTTTCTCTTGATATCTTCATTGATTTGGATTTCAGTGATATCTTTATTGAGATTTGGAGCAGCGAGTTTCAAACAGTTGAAAAAGAGATTCCTAATCAACGTAGATCCTCAATTATTCATCGACATCTCAATTCCAACCTCTTTTCTCTTGATGTCTTCATTGATTTGGATTTCAGTGATATCTTTATTGAGATTTAGAGCAGCGAGTTTCAAACAAGTCTGAATCCATATTCATCTGGCTTATAAGAGTTACAAGTTGTTTTATATATTCAGGCATTTCCTTAATCTCAGCACATACCTGTAATGTCCTCTTTTGGATTATGTACTAGATAATGTAACTATCTATGTAATAGTTTCAAACAAGTCTGAATCCATATTCATCTGGCTTATAAGAGTTACAAGTTGTTTTATATATTCAGGCATTTCCTTAATCTCAGCATATACCTGTAATGTCCTCTTTTGGATTATGTACTAGATAATGTAACTATCTATGTAACATATGGATTAGGACATAAGGTAATTGATAACCTGGATATCCATGTACCCATTTTCATGAAATAGAGTTGGAAGGAAAACTATACGTGTCCACTAATTACATCTGTGGAAACTCAACATTTATTTTATTCAGATTCGCCAAAGCAATGAAATAGAGAAAAGAACTTTGGTTTGTATTAATTTTATTGTTCAAGAGAGTACACAGTACAGGGATTCTAAGTACTGCGATTTAGCTGAAGAATTGACTTTTTGGTTAGTCCAAACTATGTAATTGACATTTTTTCATGCCTACAATGTTTCTAGATGACGATTTACAAAGAGCAACCAAAGCAATTTTAACTATGTCATCTAGTTTTGAACGAAACAATATTTCCTGAGGATTTCGATATCCCTAAGTAAATATTAACATTTTTCATGGGAAAATCGAATGTTTATGACCAACTGGTTATTTCCTCAAGATCTTTTGTAGTTTGGCTCCAGACAAACAGCTTTTTAATTGAGGCTCTCTAAATATATCGTGTATTCTTTCTCTTTTTCACCACAAATGTTTTACCCCTAGGGATAATAAAAGACTTTTATTTCTTTTGTAAAAAAACACAATTTGAGGTCTTGTTAAGCGATAATTAGTGGAATATACGGAGATGGATAGTTTGTAGCATGCAAACGAAGATGTTATAAGTTGTGGATCTGATAGAATTGGGAATGAAAATTACGATTGTGTTTCGAAGTTGTCATTGCAATAATGTCAACAAAACCTAAGGTAAAACAGCAAAGTATTGCTTTGGAAACTTGGCTTTCTTGAAAATATAAAACTTTCGTATAGCTTTAAACTTCAAAATTACTTCATCAAATCCAAACTGGATATTAACTAGAACAGTTAAAGAGATAAACACCAACAATGAGCAAAACTCATTACCGAAATTCACATTGTTTGGACAGAAAATGAGACAAGCCATTAATACATCAAAAAACATAATAAACAACACTAACAGCCCTGCGTATATCAAAAAAAGTAATTAAGGCGTCATGTCAGAGAAGTATTCTATCATGTAATGTGTCATGTGTGTCTCACTGCCATCATATTCGTTTTTCTTTCAAGATCTCATATAATATGATCTCATTGCGTCCAATTTCATTGGATTTCAATTGAAACCCCATACCACTTTTTGTCAGCTAATAATCATTAATACATCAAAAAACATAATAAACAACACTAACAGCCCTGCGTATATCAAAAAAAGTAATTAAGGCGTCATGTCAGAGAAGAAATAAATCAGGCTCTGGCCTGGCACCGCCACCAGTTTATTCTATAAACATACTTACCTATACGTACTTTATCTAATTATCCAAATCAAACTAGTCTACATTCGTATTCATACCACCTACATAATCCATTACCCCTCCGTCGGGTTTATAAAAGTACAAAACTCATACAAGGGACGATAATCCAACGTGAGGTTAAGCTCCCTCTTACGCTTTCTCCTAATTCACTCCCCTAAACGGAAGGCCTAATAAACCTTTCCTTACGAAAACCAAACTCAACGCTACCTTCGTTCAACGACTACGTCTTCTTTGCAGAACATACCTACACATATTTTCTCCGGATAGCCGAGTTCTGTCGGAGACAAATAAAACGGAAACCTTCGTCAAGAATAAGTACCTACCTATCAAATAGTTAACTAGATAGTCCAAGTCCAAATTCTAATTCGTTCATACCTTTCTTTCCACGTACCTACCTCTACTTTATACAATATTAGATATTTGGTTCTCCTTTTCAAGTATTGCAGATATCCAACGCGCCAAACTGCCTTGGGAAGCACTCAAACTGGGCCAATTTGAACGTTCTTATCCAATTTATCTGTTATCTACTTATTAAGTCCTAGATTTGTTGGCATTTTTGGTAATATCCTATAAGAAGGAAAGTAATTTATTCGGTCAAAATTTTTGATGGCCAGTTTTTATTGAAATTTATGAAAAGTCAGTAAAAAAAAACACCTAATATTGCATAGTTCTAATATTGCATTGGCCAGCATTTTGACACAACGGTTTCTTTACATTTTCTTTTTCACACAAAGAAAAAAATATAATCATCATTAAAGTCCATACTTTGTGTTGTGATCACTTGTGAATGTGGGTTTCCTTTCGGGTGATGACTTAACAGGAACGATTTGAAGCAATATTTAGACCACGGAACAAAAATCAAGTTTCCTTCGTAGACCAATTTCTGAAAAAAATTCATGATGGAAAAGCTATAAGCCAAGACCACATCCTGAGTTTAAATTTTGTTGAATTATTTCTGAGTGGCAAAAGTTTAATTCAAAAATTGAAATACATATAGGGCATTGGCCAGCATTTTGACACAACGGTTTCTTTACATTTTCTTTTTCACACAAAGAAAAAAATATAATCATCATTAAAGTAAAAAAAAATGAGGCTTGACATTCGTTATTATATTGGGGTAAAAAAAAGCTAGGTGTATTATTAAAATTTCATTTTCTTGGGATAATTTCCTTAAATAATCAAATTTAAACTCAGCTTTTGAACACTTGAAATTTGTCCAAAAAAGGGGTAGATTGAACGTTTTACTATAGGATTTTCAGAGGACTAAACAAATTATTAGTGGATTGCCAAAACCTCTACTTCATAGTTGATCTTCAAGCATTAGCCCTGAAAGTAGCATCATTACACCCCAGCCCATCAATGTATGTAGGTTGGAAGATAAAACCTCTACTTCATAGTTGATCTTCAAGCATTAGCCCTGAAGTAGCATCATTACACCCCAGCCCATCTATGTATGTAGGTTGGAAGAAAAAACCTCTACTTCATAGTTGATCTTCAAGCATTAGCCCTGAAGTAGCATCATTACACCCCAGCCCATCTATGTATGTAGGTTGGAAGTACACCATTTCATCCGAACAAATTGGGTGATTATGATTTGATTATTGATTCACAATTAATGCCTTCAATAAATGATTACGATTATTAGCTGACTAAAAAGTGGTATGGGGTTTAAATTGAAATCCAATGAAATTGAACGCAATGAGATCATATTATATGAGATCTTGAAAGAAAAACGAATATGATGGCAGTGAGACACACATGACACATTACATGATAGAATATGAGGGTATTCATCAATTGCAGAAAATTTGCTAATTGCATAATAATGATGTGTGAAGTATCCGCAATGAGAGACTTTAATATCCACAGTGCTATTTAATTATTCATCAGCATTTCCCACAAATTCATCAATACTGAAAAAGAGTATAAAAAGTTCCCCAAATTTGAGCTTAGTGGAATCGGATATAGCTTGAATCCTTCAACAGTCAATGCTGACCTATGGTCATAGAGATTTAGAGTATTGTAGTTAAAATTACCACAGTTAAAAGATGTACGAGACATTTAAGACATCACATAAGTGGCAAAAGATTCCAAAACACGATGTACGAAGTTGTTGACAAATATTTTCCAACCCTGAACATGGAACATAAATTCACTACTAATTTCAACATGTTTATTCTACTGGTCTAGTCCACATCCACCCTCTATTTCCAACCCTTCATCCAACAGGGGAAGGGCATCAGAGCCTTTTATGTTAAACCCATTTTTCTGAAACTCCATCCGTTGATCCTGCACCTTGATGTTTTCATGTACCTATTATTCGTTTTATTTTTACCCAAAAATGGAATTAGTTTGAGTAATATTACTATTCCCAACCCTTTTAATACAGGTCACAACATGTGTAATCTTTTAAGTAGTACTTCAAACAAATGGGTAATATGCTTGATTTGTCTCTTTGGTTGTATTTTTCCTTTTCAGTTGTGCTATTTAAGTATAATTTCAGTTGCCAATTGACCGCTGAAAAGTCCTACATAACACATTTGTGGAGGTTACTGTTCGCCTTGAGATTCTCAATGGAAAGATCACAGACAAGAATCAAGACTTCAAGACCATCTCAATAATTCTTGTCCAAAAGTAGAAGAAGGTGTAACGAATAAACTCAACAGAACAAGAAGTTTTTTTTTATTCGACCTTATTTAATCACAACGCCGCCAAGATCAATTGAACAATTACTATCAATAACTTCTGAAATAGAAAGAGACTGTACACAACCACACACCAAAGATCACCATTCATTCCACCATACTCAAAAAAGGGATCCTGATAACAAGAAATCAGAACCTGTTCGTCATCCGAAATCAGAACCTATTCATCAAGGAGCTCCCAAATGTCATTTCTGTCCTGACTACCATTTCCACAGAGACTGTCCAGTGAAAAGAAGTCAAAACAAACAGCCGAAACCAGAACCTATTCATCAAGGAGCTCCCAAATGTCATTTCTGCCCTGACTACCATTTCCACAGAGACTGTCCAGTGAAAAGGAATCAAAACAAACAACACGAATATCACAAAAAACATGACTATCACAAGAAAGAAGAACCACACTCAAACAGACAGCAAGAGGAAAAACCCCACTCTTCAAAAGCACAAACAAATATCATAAACACATTTTCACACAGGCAAACAAGTAACACTACTGAACAACCTTGTGATTCCGTCATGGAACTTATCTGCATACCTTCTCGTATCAATAATCAAAAATTCAATAGTATTATCGATTGTGGAGCGTCAGCAAACTTCATTAGATCGGATTTAATCACTTTCCAATCTCTGGAACCGGTAGCTCAGACGGCTAATCTGGCGGATAGGGATTTTTCGACCAAAATTACAGGCAAAACGAACCTAGAGATAGAAATAGCCGGTTGTAAATACAATCTAACGTTCTATGTTTGTCCAAGCCTCAACCATGACATACTGTTAGGACAACCGTTCCTACACAGGTTCAAAGTCATAATCAACTATAGTAAATGTTCGGTTGCTATAGGAAATCGCAAGCGTAGGGTTATCTATTGGAAAACTCCAACAAACAAATCAGTCGCGAAAACAGATAATCTCTTGAATCCAAATCTTAAGACAAAAACATGTCCACATAAAAACAAACCGGAACTTGGACGGGCGCACTGCCGTGCGCCTAGATGTCTCCAAAAACCGGATAAACAAAACTCTCCCCCATTCAAAATCAATACGATCAAAAATAATCAACATTCTCAATTCTCTTCCAGGAAAGTACCCACACAATCCACAGGTAGAACACTGCCTAACCAGGGGAAAAGGAACCAGCCTTTCTCTCCACAGCAATCTCAATCCAAACACAACAACGATCAATTTGAACATTTTGGGAAATACCAAAGAAACAGAAGGTCTTGTTCTCCCAGATTACCTATGAATCCTTCGATTCTGCCACCGGGTACTAACGTCTTGTTCAAAGACAGATCTTTGTCCAACGGTCTGTATACAATAGTATCAAATATCGGGCAAATCTACACCGTACGGTGTAACCATTCCAAAAAAAAAATCAAAGCTCACAGAAGTGAGATAAACACAATATCTCACTAGCTTATTATTATATTATTATCAAACGGCTAACACGGTTAAAGGTAACACCCATTGTTTTATTTTTATGAATCATGTACAAACACTCATATAGTTACTTAAGTTAGTCAGGCTTAATAATTAATACTTTTACATTTTTACTTTTTTTATGAGAAGAAGAACGAGCGAGATTTTCAAATCCGATTCAAGACCAATCAAATCAAGATACGGGTGGCTTGTTAATGGATCTGACAAACATATTGATAATGAGTAAAAAAAGGTTGAAAAAAGAGGAAATCATTGAAATCAAGTGTCCGGGATCACAGATGAAGTGTTCTTTAATTAATCCACAGATTCGTTAGAAAACAATCTAAGTTGGGGAGAATATTGAATCAAATTTTGAAGGAAGTCACAGAAAATCTCAAAAAGAGCCAGTGTTATTGTCTGTGGCTTGACAGGGCTGGTTTTGTCTCAGTTTTACGTCCTCCAGCGAGACAATTCTGTGAACGATTTGAATCAAGATTGAAGTACAAAAGTTGAATGTCAATTTAATGTCAATGATATTAACCACAAATTTAACTACTAAATAAATTATCACCCTCAATAATTCATTTAGACTACCTGTAGCTAGCTTTGGGTTATCTTTGTCCATAAAGGGATCTGTAGATTTCAAAAAACTTCAAATACTTAATGTCAATTTAATGTCAATGATATTAACCACAAATTTAACTACTAAATAAATTATCACCCTCAATAATTCATTTAGACTACCTGTAGCTAGCTTTGGGTTATCTTTGTCCATAAAGAGATCTGTAGATTTCAAAAAACTTCAAATACTTATACGTACAACAATAATCTGAAGAAATATTTATTAATCCTCATTTCCTCATGGAATGTGTCCAAAGTTAATTATTTACATTTGATTTTAAAAGATTCCACCGAGTGTAACAGGAAAGGTTCTGTCCACTCTTCAAAGCAAAGTTATCCGTAGTCACATGTGAGTTACAATCAAACTTGGTAACTTGTTTTGTATGCATTGAATCAACCTATAGATTGACATTATTATCCGTAGTCACATGTGAGTTACAATCAAACTTGGTAACTTGTTTTGTATGCATTGAATCAACCTATAGATTGACATTAAAAAAAATCCAAGTAAAGGTGTGGTACTCATTTCATAAAAAAATAATAAAAATTAATTAAAGACATATCAACTTATGAATAATATATAAAAATTAAAAAACTCTGATTTCTTCAGTTAGAATTCTTAGACGGAGAGATAAAGACATATCAACTTATGAATAATATATAAAAATTAAAAAACTCTGATTTCTTCAGTTAGAATTCTTAGACGGAGAGATATTTTTTTTTATGGTTCTTTTTATATTTATTTCTTGAAGTCCACACACACATATGTTGTTTTAATTTTTCATTTCGGATAGTGGATTTTTATTCGTTTTTATGTTTTTTCATGTTAATTATAAAAATTCAACCCGTTGATATGTGTCCCAAAGATGGAGATAATATTTTTCTAATTGATGATTGTGGACAGATATAATTCTTGAAGGGTTTCTTGAACCTTGTACGTTCAACACTCAAATTGGCATCACTTTTTATCCTCATTTAAAAATACTGAAGAAAAAGAAGAGTGATGAAGGGGAAGAAGAAGAAGAAAAAGAAGAAGAAAAGAAAAAGAGAGGAACCTATAGTCAATACTGACGATGCACTAACATATTTAGACAACTTTCTTGAACCTTGTACGTTCAACACTCAAATTGGCATCACTTTTTATCCTCATTTAAAAATACTGAAGAAAAAGAAGAGTGATGAAGAGGAAGAAGAAGAAAAAGAAGAAGAAGAATAAAAGAAAAAGAGAGGAAACTATAGTCAATACTGACGATGCACTAACATATTTGGACAAACTGTCAAAAGCACTTTACCAGGTCTGGAAATGTCCTTCATCCACCGTTCAGAAAGTCTATACGTTCAACACTCAAATTGGCATCACTTTTTATCCTCATTTAAAAATACTGAAGAAAAAGAAGAGTGATGAAGGGGAAGAAGAAGAAAAAGAAGAAGAAGAAAAGAAAAAGAGAGGAACCTATAGTCAATACTGACGATGCACTAACATATTTAGACAAACTGTCAAAAGCACTTTACCAGGTCTGGAAATGTCCTTCATCCACCGTCCAGAAAGTCTAGAGAACCATTCGGTTTAGTGTACATACCTGTAAGCAAACCAAACAGAGAAATTTTAATTAGTAAATTGGAAAAAAAAATCCAGTACAATTCCATAAACAAAATAACGAAATCAATAGTCATAAATGATAAAGCTTTTCACAATGAATTCAAAATTACGTCACAAAAAAAGAAAGTCTAGAGAAGCATTCGGTTTAGTGTACATACCTGTAAGCAAACCAAAACAGAGAAATTTTAATTAGTAAATTGGAGAAAGTCTAGAGAAGCATTCGGTTTAGTGTACATACCTGTAAGCAAACCAAAACAGAGAAATTTTAATTAGTAAATTGGAAAAAAAAATCCAGTATAATTCCATAAAGAAAATAACGAAATCAATAGTCATAAATGATAAAGCTTTGCACAATGTATTCAAAATAACGTCACAAAAAAAAAATCCCATAAAAAAGTTCACCGAAAAAAAGGAAAAGAAAAAACACGACACGGTCAAAGGTTTTCTAAAAGTCCGCGCCGCAGGCAACAGATAGCGCCACGGGTATGGAAAAAGTTTGGAAAAACACGAAACTATCAAACACATGGCCGAAAGGGATACACAAGACATAGTGAAAACTATACAAGGTTTTCCGACTGAATTCTCACTCACCCTTTTTCTAGGACACGCGATACAGGATGTTCAAAAAGATGGGGACATTGTAAAAGAGGAATCTATCATTGCACTGAAATCCCCAAAGGAATTGGATGGAGATCCCCAAAAGCGGAGACAGAAGAGTATTTTGTTCGATTTGTCAAAAATGTTTCGGAAATAGAACAATGTTGAAGATGCAACTAATGGTGCTATATCTGTGAGGGTTTGATGTTTAATATTGGTCATAAACATTTGATTTTCCCATGAAAAATGTTAATATTTACTTAGGGATATCGAAATCCTCAGGAAATATTGTTTCGTTCAAAACTAGATGACACAGTTTTCCTTCCAACTCTATTTCATGAAAATTGGTACATGGATATCCAGGTTATCAATTAGGTACCTTATGTCCTAATCCATATATTACATACCTAGATAGTTACATTATCTAGTACATAATCCAAAAGAGGACATTACAGGTATATGCTGAGATTAAGGAAATGCCTAAATATATAAAACAACTTGTAACTCTTGAAGCCAGATGAATATGGATCCGAACTTGTTTGAAACTCGCTGCTCTAAATCTCAATAAAGATATCACTGAAATCCAAATGAATGAAGACATCAAGAGAAAAGAGGTTGGAATTGAGATGTCGATGAATAATTGAGGATCTACGTTGATTAGGAATCTCTTTTTCAACTCTTTCAATAGTTGAACAGTTTTTTTAATTGTACGCTTGATCAACTTATTTAGTATACGTTTTTTAGAAGTTGCTCTAAACTACAAGGTGTTTTGAAAGCAGAGGGAACTTCCGTCTCTTTACTTTAGCAGGCTACTGCGACGTCCACCACCGAGGCAGGTTAACAGTACAGGATGAGAATTGGTCAACTCTGGCTGGATAGAAATCACGTATCCTCAAACATAAATGACTGCATATTCCATATGCATTTATAAACAAAGCCATCAAATTAATCACAGATTCACTCGGCAATCTACCGGCCACGTTTGTGCAATTAGCAACAAGCGTGACGTCAGTCGGTTTTCTTCATAACCGCCATTTTTTTTTTTTTTTAATATCAAGAAATAGCTTCTAATTAAAATCTTTCCTCACCCGAGAATCATAGAGTACCTCTGAGTTGTATTGCAAGTGTGTAACCAATTCCACTGATGATGCATTGCTTATGTTTGTAATTAGCTCGGCAACGTCAGTATCGTTCATTCATTGCACCACTCCGATGGATACGATTACTAATGTATCACGATTAAAGAATTTTTAATATCAAGAAATAGCTTCTAATTAAAATCTTTCCTCACCCGAGAATCATAGAGTACCTCTGAGTTGTATTGCAAGTGTGTAAGTGTAACCAATTCCACATCCACTGATGAACTGATGATGCATTGCTTAGTTGCTTACTTTTGTAATTAGCTCGGCAACGCAATTGAGATATCGATGAATAATTGAGGATCTACGTTGATTAGGAATCTCTTTTTTAACTCTTTCAATAGTTGAACAGTTTTTTTAATTGTACGCTTGATCAACTTATTTTCTGATTGGTCACTTGATACGTTTTTTAGAAGTTGCTCTAAACTACAAGGTGTTTTGAAAGCAGCGGGAACTCCCGTCTCTTTACTTTAGCAGGCTACTGCTGTTATTGTGGTCGAATTCTATAACAATGATGAGGTAACTTCGGTATCTTCAGCAGTAGGATCCTACTTGCTGTTAGTCAAATTCTCAAACAATGCTGACAAATTTCCATACCTCGGCTGGGATTGAACCACCGCCCTTCTGATTACCAGACGTCCACCACCGAGGCAGGTTAACAGTACTGGATGAGAATTGCTCAACTCTGGCCGGATAGAAATCACGTATCCTCAAACATAAATGATTGCATATTCCATATGCATTTATAAACAAAGCCATCAAATTAATCACAGATTCACTCGGCAATCTACCGGCCACGTTTGTGCAATTAGCAACAAGCGTGACGTCAGTCGGTTTTCTTCATAACCGCCATTTTTTTTAATATCAAGAAATAGCTTCTAATTAAAATCTTTCCTCACCCGAGAATCATAGAGTACCTCTGAGTTGTATTGCAAGTGTGTACTGTGTCTCTTATTTTCTACTCGTTTGTTTTTTTTT
>NW_007377936.1:0-5554 GCF_000475195.1 Diaphorina citri | reverse complement strand
TCTACTAAAAACTATAAAACTATATTGTGCCAATCAATTAGGGTAGCACCTTATTTTATGGGTTCCAGAAGAATATACATTCTCTTACAAGGGTCCAGGGAAAGAGCCTTGTGCTAGGCCAACTTAAATAATCCTTTCTTATGTTTAGTAGAACTTTGGATAGGTAGTTTGATAGTTCAAAATTGGACTATTTTGATTTAGACAAGCTTTTCTTCTATTAATTTCTTATGTGCTGTACTGCACCCATTTTATCTAGATGCTATTTTTGAAAATGCAAGTGGTCAAAAACCTTAATGAAAAATCATTATTAATTAGATTCATATTAGACACCCTAGTCAACTATAAAATAAGGTAAGCCATTACTTAATGAAATCAAAGTCTCAGCAAGGAAATCCAAGTTGAGATTAAATTGTGCTCAAGAAAACAATCTAGGAAAACACCCTGTACACAAATCTCGACAAAGGTGGGAGTATCACCTCTCTGGATATATTGAACAGTAAAGAAATAAAAAGAAGTAGGTACAAAAAGAAAAGTAATGGACACACATAGAGAATGAAAATATTGTCTCGGATTTAAATTTATACCTCGCAGCCATGGCATACCTTTAACCTATAAACAAGGACACACTAAAAGAAAGAATGGAAAAAGGAAACCTGGTGATCCCCCGTGGATCTATTGTTAATCATCCTACTCCCTGAATCTTCTTTGACTGCTTTTTAATCTTTAATGGTTTTTAGAAATTTCAGAAATTCCTCGACTGTGATTCCCAGACATTCTGACTTCAGTGATTCTTCTCTCTGAATGATTTTTGATATTAATTTTTTCATTGAATGAATTCGGCTTCTCATTCTTCTCTAGTAGGGCTGGTCATAATAGGTTTTAATAAGTTCCAGCCTACCTTCCCCAAATCTTTGTCCTTTATTATCTCTATCAAATGATGTTGGGACACAATGCAGTTTGACGTTTTCTTGTTTATGAACATTGACGTTATGTAACAGGATACAAATACAATAGATTATCTTGTGATGATAATTATCATGATAGCGTGATAACTAAAGAAAGGTTTTAATAAGTTCCAGCCTATCTTCCCCAAATCTTTGTCCTTTATTATCTCTATCAAATGATGTTGGGACACAATGCAGTTTGACTTTTTCTTGTTTATGGACAGTGACGTTATGTAACAGGATGCAAATACAATAGATTTTCTGGTGATGATAATTATCATGATAGCGTGAAAACTAAAGATCAGACATTCTGACTTCAGTGATTCTTCTCTCTGAATGATTTTTGATATTAATTTTTTCATTGAATGAATTCGGCTTCTCATTCTTCTCGAGTAGGACTGGTCATAATAGGTTTTAATAAGTTCCAGCCTAACTTCCCCAAATTCATGTCCTTTATTATCTCTATCAAATGATGTTGGGACACAATGCAGTTTGACTTTTTCTTGTTTATGAACATTGACGTTATGTAACAGGATGCAAATACAATAGATTTTCTGGTGATGATAATTATCATGATAGCGTGATAACTAAAGATTCTCAAGTCATGGTACACATGGATGACATTTTGGACAAAGAAAATGATCATCAGTGCAAAGAAAAAATTCTACAACATAGCATAAAAAAGTTAATCAAACTATTAAAATGTACAAATTCACAATCAAATCTTCCGTTTTTTGTTTTAAATAGTGAGATTCCGTGATAGTTAATATCCGTATACCCAAATCAACGAAATCCGATTCCCGACTCACCCTGATGGGATAGTATATGAACTCACAGCTTTTCTCTAGAATAAACCTGAGTATGCGGACTCTTTAGAGGTGCTGCAGGTAGTGGCAAAAGATTAATCCAAAAATTGAAATATAAATAATCAAATTTAAACTCAGCTTTTGAACACTTGAAATTTGTCCAAAAAAGGGTCATGTCCACAGCAGAAGGTCAGAGTCGACTGGGATGTGACAGGATCATATCCTTGACCAGGGACAGCGATTATATTGTTAATTATCCTCATTATCAACCATACAACACGAGCACCACGTATATCTGCGGCTACATATAACACTGACCAAGAAAGAATCTAAAGTCATGGTACACATGGATGACATTTTGGACAAAGAAAATGATCATCATTGCAAAGAAAAAATTCTACAACATAGCAAAAAAAAAGTTAATCAAACTATTAAAATGTACAAATTCACAATCAAATCTTCCGTCTTTCGTTTTAAATAGTGAGATTCCGTGATTTGTTAATACCCGTATCCCCAAATCAACGAAATCCGATTCCCTAAAGATTCTAAAGTCATGGTACACATGGATGACATTTTGGACAAAGAAAATGATCATCATTGCAAAGAAAAAATTCTACAACATAGCATAAAAAAGTTAATCAAACTATTAAAATGTACAAATTCACAATCAAATCTGGCGTTTTTCGTTTTATATAGTGAGATTCCGTGATTGTTAATATCCGTATACCCAAATCAACGAAATCCGATTCCCGACTCACCCTGAAAAATCGGATCATGTCCACAACAGAAGGTCAGAGTCGACTGGGATGTGACAGGATCATATCCTTGACCAGGGACAGCGATTATATTGTTAATTATCCTCATTATCAACCATACAACACGAGCACCACGTATATCTGCGGCTACATATAACACTGACCAAGAAAAAAAAAAATAGAGTAAAACACTGTTTGGCCTTGGACGAGGCAGAAGGTTTTTCCAGCGATCAAAAAATCGGAGAGGAAAACAATTATTTTTCTTCATAATCGGTTTTAATAATCGAATCTTTGTTCGTGTGCTAGCTCGATAAACATAGCTGATTTGCACATGGAGATCCATTAATGATGAAAGATGGTTGTCCAGTAGGCATTATTTTGCAAACACCGGATTTATCGGGTACTACATCCTTTCCTAATAATCATGCTGCTAATATTTTCTATGATTTATCAGGAAATATTGATGCTTTTAAACTTATCGACGGTGCCGGTGCTTTAATATGGTAAAATCGATATCTTTACTATTTTGTTATGAACTTTGCTACAAACTAGATTGATCCTACTAATTCACCAAAAGTCTGTCTACAAAATCACCAAAGTACCAAACCGGCTTTGTTCGTGTGCTAGCTCGATAAACATAGCTGATTTGCACATGGAGATCCATTAATGATGAAAGATGGTTGTCCAGTAGGCATTATCTTGCAAACACCGGATTTATCGGGTACTACATCCTTTCCTAATAATCATGCTGCTAATATTCTATGATTTATCAGGAAATATTGATGCTTTTATCGACGATGCCAATGCTTTAATATGGTAAAATCGATATCTTTACTATTTTGTTATAAACTTTGCTACAAACTAGATTGATCCTACTAATTCACCAAAAGTGTGTCTACAAAATCACCAAAGTACCAAACCGAGATAGTACTTTGAAGTCCTGCTGCTAATATTCTATGATTTATCAGGAAATATTGATGCTTTTAAACTTATCGACGGTGCCGGTGCTTTAATATGGTAAAATCGATAGCTTTACTATTTTGTTATAAACTTTGCTACAAACTAGATTGACCCTACTAATTCACCAAAAGTCTGTCTACAAAATCACCAAAGTACCAAACCGAATTTATCAGGAAATATTGATGCTTTTAAACTTATCGACGGTGCCGGTGCTTTAATATGGTAAAATCGATATCTTTACTATTTTGTTATAAACTTTGCTACAAACTAGATTGATCATACTAATTCACCAAAAGTGTGTCTACAAAATCACCAAAGTACCAAACCGAGATAGTACTTTGAAGTCCAGGCTCAGCTCACTAATATCACTGGATAAAAACATTAATTCTTATCCGTTTCCATAAACCTAATTACATTCGGTTTGTGTTACCAATGCAGGGTTTGGTACTACCAATACAGAGTACTCTGACGATACCAAACGGCAAACTCTTCAAACCATACAGACCTGAAGTTTCCAGACCTCATGGATACTAAATCACCGCACCAAACAATGAAAAGATACTAAACCAAATCTAACCTTGACTTGAGACTAACTTCTCTGTGTTGAAAAATGTAAAGATACCTCTCTCTACAATGTCGTTCGCCTGTACCTTATTAATTTTTGTCTCGAGCACAACAGTAATAATTATAACCTCGACGTTGGGTTGCTAATGATTTTTTTGTATAATTTTGGTTGACTCATGCTTTTTTTTTCTTGTGAATATACGGCTGTATGGTTTCCAAAAGCAATTAAAATCTCGCCGCCAAATTCATTTGCATATCTGCGCAGTTGTCATTTCATTGTGTTCGTGATAGTTGCTGGATACCTTTTTGGAGTGTGTATAAATTTGTTCAGTGTACTACAACACATCTTTTTAAATTTTCTTCTTTTTAAAGCTATCGCTTCCAAACGAACATCAGTGTCTGTGTCTGCTACTAAATTCTCAACTGGTCTTGGCCTCTTGGCCATAGCCATAACAAAATCATTCAAGGTAGACACCACATCAAGTACCTGCCCACTTTGATTTACCTAATTAGAGCTCCTGAAAATTTCCTTCTACGAATCACTCAACGCTTCTTTTAATTATAGACACATCAAACATATATTCAAGGCACTAAATAATTTTATAGCAAGTAAAAAAAAAACATTGGTTTTCTTCTTCTTCCTTTTTATTACAGCTGGAGCTATCTCAAATGAAACATTCGGTTTTAATTAGTAGGTTTATACGGCTTCTACCTCAATTGTTAAGTAGTGTAACTAAAAGTATGTTTCTCTTTTTTAATTAGGTGTTATAAAACAATAAAAAAAATCACCTTAATTTGAAATTGGTACTGTAAAAAAAAACTTCTTGTTCTGTTGAGTTTATTCGTTACACCTTCTTCTACTTTTGGACCAGAAATATTGAGGTGGTCTTCAAGTCTTGTTTCTTGTCTGTGATCTTTCCTTTAGAATCTCAAGGCGAACAGTAACCTCCACAAATGTGTTATGTAGGACTTTTCAGCGGTCGATTGGCAACTAAAATTATACTTAAATAGCACAACCTAAAAGGAAAAATACAACCAAAGAGACAAATCAAGCATATTACCCATTTGTTTGAGGCACTACTTAAAAGATTACACATGTTGTGACCAGTATTAAAAGGGTTGGGAATAGTAATATTGCTCAAACTAATTCCATTTTTGGGTAAAAATAAAACGAATAATAGGTACATGAAAACATCAAGGTGCAGGATCAACGCATGGAGTTTCAGAAAAATGGGTTTTAACATAAAAGAATCCTGATGCCCTTCCCCTGTTGGATGAAGGGTTGGAAATAGAGGGTGGATGTGGACTAGACCAGAAGAGTAAACAAACATGTTGAAATTAGTAGTGAATTTATGTTCCATGTTCAGGGTTAGAAAATATTTGTCAACAACTTCGTAAATCGTGTTTTGGAATCTTTTGCCACTTATGTGATGTCTTAAATGTCTCGTACATCTTTTAACTGTGGTAATTTTAACTACAATACTCTCCTACGCAGTCCAATCTTTTGAGAATGTCATCTAGGAAG
>NW_007377935.1:151860-187390 GCF_000475195.1 Diaphorina citri | reverse complement strand
AGTCTCAAGTCAAAATTGACCAATCAAATGCCTTGAGACTATGCTTAGCACGAACTTAAGAGCCAACATTTTGTTCATTAATATGGGTGTAAGTTTCGAGTGCTCTCTTTTGGTAGGCAAAGCGCCTTCACCCAATGCGTCATCCGCTTACCTGATGCGCCCTACAGATGAGATCGAAATCGTGCTTGTGCAAAAACTTGGCCACAACTTCCGCGCCGAACGTGAAAGACACACCTCGGTCGTTTTCACCCCAACCCATTGTGTCCTGAAAACACAGATTAGAACGGAAAATAAAAATTGAATTTTCGACCTTTTCCAGTTATTTTTTCGGAGTTTTGACCTTAGATTTGGATTTTTCCCAACTTTACATAGGAATCGACCATTTTTTTTTATAATTTTTACCCATTTGCAACTGCTGATTCTTATGATATAAAAAGCGAGTTGGATAATTGCTTTTGAGCTGACATTTGGTTTTGGCTTTGGCTACAAAAATTTTCATTTTGCTTTTGAAGTATTCTCCCTGTTTAAAGTCTCCTAACTAGACCCAGCTACACTTCTCACAGTACTAATGTTGATTTCTTTGGCTTTCTCGGTCGTTTTCACCCCAACCCATTGTGTCCTGAAAACACAGAAAGGGTTAAGTCACATCAAATTTGGCAATAGATTCTTATGATATAAAAAGCGAGTTGGATAATTGCTTTTGAGCTGACATTTGGTTTTTGGCTACAAAAAATTTCCTTTTGCTTTTGAGCTGACATTTGGTTTTGGCTTCAATAAATTAGCAAGGGAAATTTCAGACCTGGTATTCTCCCTGTTTGAAGTCTCCTAACTAGACCCAGCTACACTTCTCACAGTACTAAGGTTGATTTCTTTGGCTTTTTGGCTGAGACCAAAGTAGAATATCATCTGCATCACATACCAAATCAATATCCATATTTTTGGCTACAAAAAATTTCCTTTTGCTTTTGAGCTGACATTTGGTTTTTGGCTACAAAAAATTTCCTTTTGCTTTTGAGCTGACATTTAGTTTTTGGCTACAGCCAAGGTCTTATCGTCCCGAAATCGAAGAGAGAAGGAAGACAGGATAGGAGAAAGCCAGCCGTTCCGAGAACGAACATTATCCCATCAGGATAAAATCCGCCCCGGGCGGGAATCGAACCCGCGGCCTAGCGCTTACAAGGCAGACGCACTACCAACTAAGCTAACTAGACTGGCTTCTCTCAGCTTAATACCGGGAATTTTCTATAAAACACTTTGCCTATGAAATACGAAAAGTTCTTTCAGTTTCCTCTCTACCAATCTACTTTCTGCTCTCCCAAAATTTCTCTCTCCCAAAATTTACTTAATTCTCTTCTTTTCCTGGTAAACAGGAGGGCGTGGGTTCAATCCCAGCTGAGGTATGGAATTTTATCCTCAATATAATTTGAGAATTTGACCACAATAATAGTAGTAGCCTACTGCTGGAGTAAAGGGACTTTTCAGTCCTATGCGAGCAGTATAAATAAGCACTATTATTATTATTATTATTATTACCTTGTCTGGATCTGACCAGAGCAGATCGCACAGGAGTCCCTGGTCCGGCACGTCGGTGGGTCGCATGATGCGGCGAATCTGCTCCATGGACTGCAGGTCCGGACTTAGGCCGCCGTGACAGCAGAAGATCTTCTCGTCCACAATCGCCGCCACGGGCAAACAGTTGAAACATTCCGTGAACGTCTTCCACAGTTTGATGTTGAACCGTCGCTTGCCTGTTGGGAGAGAAATTGATCAAATCAAATCTCGAATTAATTGTGGTAAAGCAGAGCTTTTTCACGACTTTTGTGGATATCACAGCCCGATTTCATCATAATCGAATAAGCTGTTCATGAAAAAATGGGGTTATCTATTTTACGAAAACAACTCTTGACTCTACGTACAGAAAATATTGACGAACGGTGTCGCGTTTTTATTGGAGTAAAAGGTGGTGAATCAGAGCTTTTTCACGACTTTTGTGGATATCACAGCCCGATTTCATCATAATCGAACAAGCTGTTCATGAAAAAATGGGGTTATCTATTATCTATTTTACGAAAACAACTCTTGACTCTACGCACAGAAAATATTGACGAACGGTGTCGCGTTTTTATTGGAGTAAAAGGTGGTGAATGCTTTTAGTCGTTCATGAAACAGCATGACTGTCTCCTTTGCAATCAATTTCTTTACTTCAGTAATATAAATATTTTTACACTGGTACCTAATTGACCGAACGAAGTGAAGCTCTACGTTTTAACTCGACCGTTTTGCATTTGTTTTAGATGTTCGTTTGTTTGATTGTTCCGCTATAACTCCCGATTGCCTGTCTCCTTTGCAATCAATTTCTATACTTCAGTAATATAAATATTTTTACACTGGTAATTGACCGAACGAAGTGAAAGCTCTACGTTTTTACTCGACCGTTTGGCATTTGTTTTAGATGTTCGTTTGTTTGATTGTGCCGCTATAACTCCCTATTGCCTGGTCCGATTTTGATGAAATTTGGTACACATAATCCTTGAATCAAGGTACACAAACATGTAGTTCAGTACTTACACTCATCATAGAAACCGTATATCCGGACAATCGGTCCGATTTTGATGAAATTTGGTACACATAATCCTTAAATCAAGGTACACAAACATGTAGTTCAGTAATTACACTCATCATAGAAGCCGTATATCCGGTTGATGCTGGCACACTCGTGATTGCCGCGGAGGAACATGTAGTTCAGTACTTACACTCATCATAGAAACCGTATATCCGGACAATCGGTCCGATTTTGATGAAATTTGGTACACATAATCCTTGAATCAAGGTACACATGTAGTTCAGTACTTACACTCAACATAGAAGCCGTATATCCGGACAATCGGTCCGATTTTGATGAAATTTGGTACACACAATCCTTGAATCCAGATACACATGTAGTTCAGTACTTACACTCATCATAGAAGCCGTATATCCGGTTGATGCTGGCACACTCGTGATTGCCGCGGAGGAGGAAGAAGTTTTCCGGGTATTTGATCTTGTAGGCGAGCAGAAGACAGATGGTCTCCAGGGACTGCTTGCCGCGGTCCACGTAGTCTCCTAGGAACAGGTAGTTCGAGATGGGAGGGAACCCACCGTATTCGAACAGACGGAGGAGGTCGTAGTACTGACCGTGAATGTCACCTGGAACAAGCGGAGAGGAGAATAGACCTTGTTCATACTTTGTCTAGCTGGGGGACGGTAAACAGGTAGTAGAATAGAATAGAATATACCTTGTTCATACTTTGTCTAGCTGGGGGACGGTAAACAGGTAATAGAATAGAATATACCTTGTTTATCCTGTTCGAATGCGATAGACCAAATAGTCCCTTTACCTTTACTTATTCTGTTAACGCTGGTAATGCCGGCTCAAGTCGTCATTTGAATTAGCTAAATTTATTATTCAATTGTCTACAAAGTGGAGAAAAATTCCGACTCTGTCGGGCATTGAACCAGGAACCTCCTAAGAGCTGATTAGGTGTGATACCCACTAAAACACATCGAAGTTGTGAAGAGTTTTCCCCACAAACAAATAATTAATTATGACGTTTTTCGGATTAGATTTATTTGTCTGAGTTTTGAGACCTGACTGAATACGTATAAAGAGACAGTTGAATAAATAAACGTTGAAAATTGTCTTCCTTTATACAGACGATCCTAATAGATATAAATACAGACTGAAACAGAATTGTAGAAAAATTGTCTCCCAATATAAAAGTAGAGACAGGATTTTTTGTTTGTTTGTCCAAAGTCTTATTTCCTTTTTTTCGACTGTCAAAACTGTCAGCACACTTGAAATGACGTAGGTAAGCAAAATGCTGGTGGAACCGAACAGTGGCGTGTGATCATGGCAACTATGGGGGAAACGCCACTCTACGGCTTTTTACTTTTCACATAGGTATAGAACAAAATTATGTACATCAATAAAGAGGTGATCCATTAAACATCAATAAAGAGGTGAATGAGGTGATTCATTAAACATCAATAAAGAGGTGATCCGTTAAACTGTTAGCATGATGGAACAACTTGTTCTAAGCTGACAGTCCAAAGTCTAAATAAAGCACTGCTTACAGTTAAGTACCGAAAATTCTCCTGCCCCTACTAATCACTTACCGAAAAATAGCCAGTGCTTTTTTCTCACTCCCTACTTGAGTACGTACGACACACCTTACGTACTACGACACACTGATGATCGCAAGTGATTATTGATTATGATTATTCAACCTAGATTCTAGAATTTCGAAAACCACTGGCAGATTGGCGTACGGGTTATAATATCTATGTAGGTATGAAGAGTGAGTTATGAAAAAAGAACTAGGTACTCCTTTCAGTGAACTACTCAGTCAATGAGTTAGATCCTAAACATGAAACTCACTCTTGAATTCCCTTTAAGTATACCTAACCTAGGGAGTTATAATCCGACTCAGTGACTGAGTAGTTCATCATTATAAATTTATAACTCACTCACTCACTCACTTACTTACCCACTCACTATTTACGTCTTTACAAAAGTCTGGTTCCAGCTTCCCCTTTTAAATCTCACGACACGCCACCGGCGACCGATTTGAAATGTTTACAAAGTGTCAACACAGGAGGGTTCTGTTCTTTAGACTTAATGTCATTCGGGTGTTTTCTAAATTTAAAACTTTGGAAAAATTTTCCCCGGCACAGCCTCTATCAAACTCTTAAAAAATAAAGAAGGGTTAGTCACATCAAATTTGGCAATAGATACACAGGAAGGGTTAAGTCACATCAAATTTGGCAATAGATACACAGGAAGGGTTAGTCACATCAAATTTGGCAATAGATACACAGGAAGGGTTAAGTCACATCAAATTTGGCAATAGATACACAGGAAGGGTTAAGTCACATCAAATTTGGCAATAGATACACAGGAAGGGTTAAGTCACATCAAATTTGGCAATTTTAGAACGGAAAATAAAAATTGAATTTTCGACCTTTTCCAGTTATTTTTTCGGAGTTTTGACCTTAGATTTGGATTTTTCCCAACTTTTTACAGAGGAATCGACCATTTATTTATAAGTTTTACCCATTTGCAACTGCCCCATTTGAAGAAACCACTTACTGATGAAAATTTGTAATGAAACAACTAGTTCGGTATATTCTTTCTATTAGGCATTTTTTTTTTTTTTTTTTTAGATTTATTATAGTGTGCCAACATAGATTTATAATGTTATCTACACTTTAGGGACCTACTTACAGTTTGATTTTGGACTTTTTGGGGAACTCTAGAACAGAATTTTCAAACTCTATTAGGCATTAAAATTTTTTTATCAAGCGTGCCGGGAGGTGCGCGCGAACGTCAGCAGTTCGAAGCGCCGCTCCGCCAAGCCTTTATTAACACGAAAATGAGTTTCAAGGCGATTTAGGAAGAAAAAGTCCGGTTTTCTGACACCAAAAACCGATTCGGATTTCAATCCAATATAAAATAATACGGGTAAAAAGGAATCAATTGGGTACCAAAACAGATCAGAATTTAAATTCTCTACGTATACAGGGATTACAGAGTTCTAGATTTCTACATGATTTGTGAATAAGGGCCGGGCCCACAAAGTGACTTTAAACTCGGTTTAAGTTTTAATCTCGGTTTAAGCAATCTGACTGTCCAAAATTTTTGAAAATCAACTAAGTCCAGGGAACGCGCTTTAACTTATCCATTAGCTTTTAAACCGAACCACTTTATCGTCAGTCCGATTTAGGAAGAAAAAGTCCGGTTTTCTGACACCAAAAACCGATTCGGATTTCAATCCAATATAAAATAATACGGGTAAAAAGGAATTAATTGGGTACCAAAACAGATCAGAATTTAAATTCTCTACGTATACACAGGGATTAAAGAGTTCTAGATTTCTACATAATTTGTGAATAAGGGCCGGGCCCACAAGGTGACTTTAAACTCGGTTTAAGTTTTAATCTCGGTTTAAGCAATCTGACTGTCCAAAATTTTTGAAAATCAACTAATCACATTGCTTAATGAGAGAGTTAAACTCAAACCGAGATTAAACTTACTTTGTGGACCCCGGCCATAAACCGTTCGACTATTCAGAGAATTGTGAGGGCGAAACAAAATCTACATCCTAAAATGAAAATCAATTTTGTGAGCGAGAGGAGAGTTCGAGAGAGAGAGGGAGAATAGATACAAAAATAGGGGTATTTTATTTTTTCGTTAAGGATCAGGAGAATCCAATAAATCTGGATTCGATTGATTTATTATCTGGATTCTTTGCATTCCCTTTAATAGATTTACATTTTCAAAACGCTTTTTTTTTTCTTCAAAAAGAATCCAGATTCCGCCGATTCAGACGAAAAAATAACAATAAAGAAATACCCCTAATGTTTACCTACGTACGAATGTATATGATGGAATAAATTCCAGACATGGGAGAAAGATGGTTTAGAAGAGAGAAATATATTCATATTATTTATATACCGAGAAACAAAATGATTTTGTATCTGAGACATAATAATGTATCTGAAACAGTAATGATTTTGTCCCATTTTGTAACAAAACACAATGAAATTGGAGACACAAAATGTTTGTCTTGTAAACAGAAACACAATGAATTTGAGAGACACAAAAAGGTTGTTTGTCCCATTTTGTAATAGAAAAACAATAAAAAAAAAAAAAAAAAAAAAAAAAAAAAAAAAAAAAAAAAAAAAAAAAAAAAAAAAAAAAAAAAAAAAAAAAAAAACGGGAAAAACACCAAAAATAATGGATCTCAAAAATTGTCCTACCCGGAATTAGATGTTAGATGATTCCAACTGTGGAAGCGTCGACCTTTGGGACCCTTTGAAACCCTTGTCTATGAGGTCGACTGCGAAAGCTATCTGGTCTTGAATTTAAATCCATTTAGTGTTCTTTGTTTGTTCGTTCGTCTGTTTGTTTTGTTTTTACATGGTTTTACTTAACTTGAGATCTCTGTTTGTTTGTAATTTGTTTGCTGGTTTGTTTCTGTTGGTTTTTTCCTCATTACTATTTAGAAATTACTTTATGGTGAGAGATTATTCCTCAGAATAGCTTTTGTTCAAGTATTTAATCGTTATTTAACTATTTTCAGTAATTTGCGCAATAGGTATGTTAAGGGCATAAGGCTCATGAGGGTAACATTAGCGGGCCGTTATATCTTTTTCACTAAAAAACTCAGCAGTCAAACCCTTTTTAGTCCGTCCTTCCTTTATTATTACAATAGTAATAAAAAGGTATGACGGACTATTGTATTCGCTTCGGTGTCGTCTGTCACTCTGTCTGTTCCCATAGAAGGACTTATCCAAACCTAGTCGACCTATATATCAAATTAAAGGTCTTTTGTCTGTCCCCATAGAAGGACTTATCCAAACCTGGTCGACCTATATATCAAATTAAAGGTCTTTTTACCAGGAACACGAAAATGGTGGTGCAAATTTTGTCCTAAAAACCATAAAGCCGAAAATCCCCCAAAAACTGGTTTTTGGGGGATTTTTTCTTTCATCACCATACCGTACACTCCAAATATCACCTCCGTTTTTCATACAATAACAATTTAATTTATGATTTGGAATCGAACCACCAACCTCCAGACCCGGAGTCCACTACACCACTAAGGATGTTTAATTATTCAGCCAATTCAGCTCATAAGGAAAGAGAAGTTCAGGATGTCAAAAATGCTACAACTTTGTATCAATTCCAAAGCAGGATATATTTATATTTCAGGATATATTTTATATTTCAGCATATATTTCAAGCACAAGAAAATTCGCGACAAAGCCCGATAAAGTGCAAGTCTCACTCCAGTCGAAGTACAGCCAAAATTATTCTTACGAACGATTAAATGTCATTCACATCTGTCGTTCAGGTAAGAGTATGCTTACTCTCACCTAATCACGTGCAAAACATTTGATCGTTCGTTAAACGCGCTGTGACTGGAGTCTGACCTGAAGGAATAGCGAGAGTCAGACTTAAAATGTAGAGTGCAAAATAATTTACAGCGAAAATCCCTAGCAGCTAGAAACAAAGCTTGTGAAGAAAAAAACCTAGCAAATATTTGTTATCGTTTAGACCCGTATATTTCGTTAGTTTGGGGGGTATCGCGCCTGTATTGTAACCCCTTAATCGCGGGTTTGATTCCCGCCCGGGGAGAACTGTATCACAGATTAGGTTCGTTCTCGGAACGGTAGGCTTTCTCATTCCCTTCTTCTCTCTTAGATTTGGGTTGGTTAATAGTAATGAGGTCACTTACTTCAACAGTCAAGTTTAGAACATAATATTCTTTGTTTAGGCACTTGAGAGAGAACTGAAAAGTCCTTTCAACTCCGCGGTCCAAACCAATGTCTTGTAGGTATATTTATTCAGGAGCGCGGTGGCGCTCCGCCCCGCCAAGTCAAGAAAGTTTGACCGCGCTACTAGAGATATACACAATAGAGGTAGGTTTAGAATTAAGCCATAATGTTGGGAAAAAGAATGGAAACTCATCTTTTTTTTTTTTTTTTTTTTAGACTAATAGATAAAACAATCAGGTGCAACTACCAGAGCAATCAACAGTAAATAGGTAGGTACCTAAATAGGGCGGTAAGTAGGTACTTACTTGTCCGTTACTTATCTACTGTCTGTACGTATATTGTATACCGAATCATTCGAAGCCCCCCTTAGCCAGCCTAGTTAGTTTGGCTGGTAGCGCGTCTGCCTTGTAAGGGCTAGGCCGCGGGTTCAATTCCCGCCCGGGGCGGACTTTATCCTGAACGGATAATGTTTGTTTTTATCCTGAACGGATGAGGTTCGTTCTCGGAACGGCTGGCTTTTTCCTATCCTGTCTTTCTTCTCTCTTCGATTTCGGGACGATAAGACCATAGCTGCAGTTACAGTTCCCTCTGTCAAACCTCTTAAAAAAAAGTTGAGTGTAAAGTTGAGTCCACTCGTAAAATTTGTAGCCAAAACCAAATATCCACCTCTTTTTTTTAAAAAAAATAATAAATAACCGAATGGTTTGTCAAGCGTTGACGAAGTTGGTCAAAATATAAATATTTTGTAGTATGCCTCTCATCAGATGGGCGAGAAGAGACACTATACTTCCCATTTAGGTGCTGGGTCAACACGGGAACACCAGAAAGTAACCCGTTGAAATATTTGCAATCGAAAAACGAGTACAAATTTTTGTCGATGGTGGGATTCGAACCCGGGACCTTCTGCATGGCAAGCAAGCGCGTTACCACTGGACCAACCGAGCCCCTAGTTGCGTTGATGGTTAAGTTTAGTTGATTTTTCCTTTCGGAAATGGAACTGATTCTGCGCCATCTTGAATTTCCTATGGTTTAGTACAGGCACTATCACACCAAAAGAGGGGAAACGGGCTTCGCCAAAAGAGGAGCAATTTCAAAAGGAAAAAGCGACTTTTTGTGGGGGGGGTGAAGGGTAGTTATGGGTGAAAAGGTCAACACTCGCAAAATACAACACTCGTCACTTCAATGTTACAAAGATTCTGCTGGATTAGTCTGGATGGTCTACAATGAACAAGTTCTATCAATCAGGGCAACCTTATTATAATGTAAAAATAGGGGCACTTCATAAAATATCAACGTCAACATGGGTAGGATTTGGTTAGAGAGGTATTCTTTTCAAAAAAACGAAAAAAAAAAAAAAAAAAAAAAAATCAGAAATGATAGTAAAAAAATCACCGTTTTTCCAAAAACACCGCTACTTAAAATACTCGAATTTTGAATTCCAAGTGTTATACATAAGTTATAACAGTGGTCTTCCTTTTAGATAGGGAGATAAGATTGGGGCAGTGGATTTCGCCAATAACTTAATCCGAGATTTCACAAATGGAATATTTTTTGTTTCTCCTAAAAGGAGCCATTATCGGTAGGTTGGAGCCACAAAGGAGCCAACAATAGGTAGATCATTTATTTTAAAGATTTTTTTTTCAATGCAATTTAGGTAATCACTTTAATTTAAAATCTAGGAACTTTTAATGACTCCTTTGAATGATTTAAAAGATCTACTGTTTATTTATTTTTACAAATTTACGGATTGAAAAAGAAAAAATCCATTTTTACCAATTACAGAGACTAATAGGGTACTTAGAACTAAGCTTAGGTGTTGATGAAATCTCTGATAATCATTCGTGAAATCCACCTTGAGCGTCCTTAACGCGTTTTTCCTACCCTCCTGAAGCCAGGCAAATTCTTACCTTAAGGATTTGGAAGGAGCACATCAGAGTTTCATCCACGGACATCATGGCACCAGCATTGTCAAATTCTCCACAATAGTTGGGCGCAGAGAACAGAGTCACCAGTTGACGTTTGGCGAAGAATTCGTAGCCTTCCTCTACAACCTGGAATAGGAGAGAATGAATCATTAACAGTTGAAGAATAATAAAATCGGGCATGTTCAATCATTACTGAAAATATCGCATGAGGATTTGGAAAAAAACAGAGAACAGGGTCACCAGTTGACGTTTGGCGAAGAATTCGTAGCCTTCCTCTACAACCTGGAATAGGAGAGAATGAATTATTAACAGTTGAAGAATAATATTGATATTTGAAATTGATATTATTGTTATTTCTGGATTAATATTGAATTGGGCGCAGAGAACAGGGTCACCAGTTGACGTTTGGCGAAGAATTCGTAGCCTTCCTCTACAACCTGGAATAGGAGAGAATGAAATATTAACAGTTGAAGAATAATATTGATATTTGAAATTGATATTATTGTTATTTCTTGATTAATATTGAATTGGGCGCAGAGAACAGTGTCACCAGTCACCAGTTAATGTTTGGCGAAGAATTCGTAGCCCTCCTCCACAACCTGGGAGTGTAGAGACTTTTTTACTTAAGTTATATATAAAAATGGATACTTACGAGTTTATATATAACTTAAGTAAAAAAGTATTTACAAAGGATGTCAAAATTAAATAAATTAATTAATAATGGAAGTGTAGAGATTGAATATTATTCAATTAACGAAGTGAGTTCCAAGTGAAGAACTTGACGATTTTATATTCGATAAAATAATAATAAAAATCGGGTGGCAATCATGTAATACAAATTTCCAGAATGTCCCATTCACAGGAGAAAATGCTGTTCTCTTATACGGCGGGTGTGTCTCCTGAGGATTTCCCTCTGCAATCTTTTTCCCATGAACACCCGATTTTTCCTCAACTTTGTTTTAATGGTTCACCATTGGCGATTACCGTATCCAGATGAAAAATATCCATATACCAACGACCAACCACACGCAAAGTTGCTTAACTTCAGTTGTCCATTAAAATTTAATAGTGCCTAAGGATTTTAGAATTTTGATACACCCTGTATTTTTTCAATCATCATTTCCTGCCAAAAAATGCACTCCCTCATTTTAGCAGGAAATTTTCATCCGGCAACACTGTGACTATATCAGCTGATTTCAAATAAAACCGCGTTCACATTAGAAGTGAATTTTGATACACCCTGTATTTTTTCAATCATCATTTCCTGCCAAAAAATGCACTCCCTCATTTTAGCAGGAAATATTCATCCGGCAACACTGTAACTATATCAGCTGATTTCAAATAAAACCGCGTTCACATTAGAAGTAAATTTTGGTGCCAAATAAAAATCGTTTTCTGTCTCTTCAGTCCTTTTTGGAATTTAAATTTTTGATTTCTCTAATTACCTAGGTACCGAAAAGTGACTTGTGTTCGTTCAAATTGTTGAAATTTGTTTCAATTTTGCAGTTTAATCCATATTTTCTCCTATTTATTGAAGTAGGTAGGTAAGTATTTATTGAAGTAGGTACCTACCCACATCATATTTTTGACATGCTTTTCTTAACTTTTCATTTCCTACAATTTTCCTGCCAAAAAAATGCACTCCCTCATTTTAGCAGGAAATTTTCATCCGGCAACACTGTAACTATATCAGCTGATTTCAAATAAAACCGCGTTCACATTAGAAGTAAATTTTGGTGCGAAATAAAAATCGTTTTCTGTCTCTTCAGTCCTTTTTGGAATTTGAATTTTTGATTCGCTAAATTAGGTACCGAAAAGTGACTTGTGTTCGTTCAAATTGTTGAAATTTGATTCAATTTTGCAGTTTAATCCATATTTTCTCCTATTTAGTGAAGTAGGTAGGTAAGTATTTATTGAAGTAGGTACCTACATCATATTTTTGACATGCTTTTCTTAACTTTTCATTTCCTACAAACCTTTAAGTATACCTAACCTAGGGAGTTATAATCCGACTCAGTGACTGAGTAGTTCATCATTATAAATTTATAACTCACTCACTCACTTACCCACTCACTCTTTACGTCTTTACAAAAGTCTGGTTCCAGCTTCCCCTTTTAAATCTCACGCCACGCCACTGGCAACCGATTTGAAATGTTTACAAAGTGTCAACACAGGAGGGTTCTGTTCTTTAGACTTAACGATAACGTCATTCGGGTGTTTTCTAAATTTAAAACTTTGGAAAAATTTCCCCCCGCACAGCCTCTATCAAACTCTTAAAAAATCACCATTGGCCTGTTTCATGAACGACTAAAAGTATTCACCACCTTTTACTCCAATAAAAAACGCGACACCGTTTGTCAATATTTTCTGTACGTAGAGTCAAGAGTTGTTTTCGTAAAATAGATAACCCCATTTTTTCATGAACAGCTTGTTCGATTATGATGAAATCGGGCATGTTCAATCATTCAATCACTTACGGGGTCGAGCGGGTTTCGAACACAGTCAAATGTATTCTGACAGTTACAATGCTTTTGAGCACATCTAACTCATCCCCACTCCTCTTTTCTCAATACATAGAAAGCTAAGCTTGTTTTAAAGTCTACTTCCACAATAAATTAAACCCATATAAATTTCAATGAGTTACGATTAATGAGCAGTTATTTGTAAGCCTTTTGAAAATCATTCTCAGACCAATAAGTTGGGCCTCAGACAAATATTTGGACTTTCTCAAAGGCAAGAGGTTGACTTCCTTTTTAACACCATAGCAGGAGTAGGTACCAAAAGAGATACCATTTTTGGGCGCTAAACATAGGAGGCATAGGTACTTATAGGTAACCCAAAGAACCAAATCTGTAGTGTACTCAGTGGGACCAAAAAGTGCCAAATTAACTCTGAAAATCTCATTTTTTCGTCGGAATTTTTTAACCAACAAAGAAGATATTTCAGATAAGTGACATGCCCATGATTAATTCACCGGGTATGGAGTTGATATTCATACGCGACTTGAAAAAGTTCATACTGGATAAATATTCACGCAACTTCATTAATGGAAATATCGCATGAGGATTTGAAAAAACGCCCAAGTTTCGAGTGCTCTCCTTTGGCAGGCAAGGCGCCTTCACCAAAGTGATAGGTCAGAGAAAATTTCACTTTGAAACATGAAGACGTTGTATGATTCATGTGTAGAAATTGTCGGATGAGATGGGAGGTTGGAATCTCTTACCTTCTAACAATCTCGCTATAATATTATCGATATTCAACTTGTCTGACTCCGTCATGATTTAAATGGATATATAAACACTTCTAAACACTATTTAGCAAACGATTTTGACCAAAAAAGTACAATTTAACCTTAATTATGTGTAAAAATTAAAATTTAAAGAAAAGAAAAAATACGGATTTTATGTAATGGCGGTGCTGGTGCTCGCGACTCGAATCTTGCGAAGAAGAAGAAAAATAGAAAGCGGGTTATGTACAGTGTTGCCAGATGTAAATTTTTACTGCTAAAAAATAAATTACTGTTACAAAACTATAGAAGAAAGTCAACTAGTTCAACTTACCGCAAATTTTCAAGGGAGCTTCCAACTCGAGCAGGATCGGTTGCGACAGGAAGATTTCTCTCGATTTGAGACAGAGGCCTCGGATTTCACTCTCTGTGAGTTGAACATTTTTACCCGGTCTCGAGCCACGCACTGAAACAAAATGGAAAATAGATCAACATTCATTTGAGAATTTGAAAACACCCCCTGCCCCTCAAGAGTCTATGACTAAAACACCTACAGTAGGTAAATAGTAAGTAAGTATTCTATAAGACATAAGTACACTCAAGTACTTACACAATACACTTACTTCAAAAGAGACGTAAAGTCTTTAAAAGCTAATGTACCTCACTTCTAAGCGTGATTGATTGTATTAAAATACTTAAGGGGTCCCCAATTGCACCCAATCTGAGCTACAACTCTTGGTAACACCTAAAAGAATTGATTTAAAAATGTTCCAGTTTAAATGTGTAAAATCATGGGAACTTTTCATTACACATGTCTTTAAAAAAAAATATTCAGATAGGATGAAGTAAAGTTTTCCTTTGAACTTGTTATCTCTACTCAGGGCTTCAGCTCCTAAGAAAGTTCATAGTATTTTATTGGATACCCTGTAGAAATATTCAAAGAGGCCCCATTACCTATTTAGAGTAATGCATTCGGGTCTCTATTTTCCTCATTAGTTTAACTCATAAGTACGAGACCAGCTGGACTAAACAGACACAACAACACAACATAATTATATCTATCATGATTTCATGGTAACTGTTCATTCAGCATAATTGAGGAGCTGGGTGCAAAAAGGGAAATATGGATTTTTTGCCCTTTTTGCATAAAATGGTTTTTTGGATAGAACGTGGTGTGCTCTATCTTCCGGCGTTTGAACTGCAGTGATAACTTTTTTACTTTCTTTTTTGATGAGTTACAGTGTCTTTTGTAAACATACTTTTCAAGGATTTGGATGAAAAATTGAAAACTTTAAAGTTAAATATCTCAGTTCGATGATTTTCATTTATTGCTCTTTTTTCACCCAGCTCCTCAATTATGCAGTACAGGAAATCTCTATATTTTATTCTCATTCTCTCTTTGCTGTACTTCTCTTTATCCCCCTCCTTCCTTCCTCTCTTCTTCTCACATCTTTATAATAAACTCTTTATTCTTCTTCTACGAATAAACAGAAAATCTCTCTATATTTCGCTCTCTCGCTCTCTCTCTCTCTCTCTCTCTTTCTCTCTCTCTCTCTCTGCTGTATCTCTATTCCCCTTCCTCCCTCTCTTCGTCTCACATCTTTCTTCTTCCTCTCCCCCTCCTATCTGTCCTATACGTTTCCCAGTTTCTGGAAAGGAAAACATGTGTGTGTGTGTTTTCTTTCTCTCTACCGTAACATATTCTCTACTATGGCTCATCTTGTATTCAAGGTCATAGGTGGGATACACAGAGAGGCCTGGTAATTGATTCAGTAGAGACACACTAATGCAGTTTTTGCACCGATGCAGTTTTCCTTATGCCCGGTCTTACCACAGAGACTTTTCAGTTAATCCAGAGTTCAAGAAATAGTGGACTGTGTACCTAAATCAAATGGGTGATGTCAAGAAAAACCTTTGACACTGTACTAACTCTTTGTGGTAAAATCAGAAATTATTACAGTCTTAAGGTAATGTTACACCAAGTGCACATCGTTTGCAAACAGAATGTTTGCAATCATTTTTCCACAAACATTGGCTTGCAAACAGCGTTTGTGTGTGTGCGGAGTTGATCTGGGTGCGTTCGGTTTTTCTGCAAAAGCTAAAGGTAATGTTACACCAAGCCCGCAGTGTTCAATGTGCACTTGGTGTAACATTACCTTTAGATGTTGACAAATTATTAGCCTCACATAAAAACAAACTGGAAAATGTTTGGAAAAAGGTCTTCTTCTTTCTTTTCTTTTTAAATTTCTTTAAAGAACAATGATTTACTATTCAAACAATGATTTACTTTTGATTTCAAACACCAATGTTAAGCATTTCTGAGCATGGTAATAATCTAAATAGATTAATATTAACATGAAACTTTCCTATTACTTGTGGGTCCAATGAAATACTATGGAACTTCTTCTGATGATTAGTTGTAACTCTGAAATGGTTTCTTCGATTTTGATGGAATGTGGCAAATGTGTGAAACATCCTGAGGTCAAATAATAATAATAATACTCATGAGCTTGAATCAAAAGCGTACTTGATTTTTGTGTTATTTTGCTACCTATGTTTTGTTGGTTCAAAAATAAACTGGTCGACCTATATATCAAATTAAAGGTCTTTTTACCAAACTCAAAGCGAGAAAGTTTTAGATAACACTTCAGTCGATCATTTAAGACCGGTTTTAGCGTCACCTCTGTTAAATGAAAGTACCTACTTATTTACTAAAAAAAAAAAAATAATAATAAATAAAATATTTTGGGATCAAGTGGTCTTAAAGGAACCCTTTTTCTAAGTGTATTCTATAGTTCATTGAACTTGTTACTTCTACTAAGGTTGAGTTGTAGAACTTAAATGTGAACAACTTTGTGTGAGAGCCTAGGTATGTTCAGTGCACCTTTTTACAAGACACTTTGAAATGAAAAAGATAATCAACTTTCAATGCTTTTGAACACATCCAACTCATTCCCACTCCTCTTTTCTCAATACATAGAAAGCTAAGCTTGTTTTAAAGTCTACTTCCACAATTAAACCCATATAAATTTCACCGAGTTATGATTAATGAGCAGTTATTCGTAAGCCTTTTGAAAATCATTCTTGGACCAATAAGTTGGGCCTCAGACAAAAATTTGGACTTTCTCAAAGGCAAGAGGTTGATTTCCTTTTTAACACCATAGCAGGAGTACCAAGAGATAGGTACCATTTTTGGGCGCTATTTTACATAGGAGGCATAGGTACTTAGAGGTAACCCAAAGAACCAAATCTGTAGTGTACTCAGTGGGACCAAAAAGTGCCAAATTAACTCTGAAAATCTCACTTTTTCGTCGGAATTTTTTAACCAACACAGAAGATATTTCAGATAAGTGATAGGTCAGAGAAAATTTCACTTTGAAACATGAAGACGTTGTATGATTCATGTGTAGAAATTGTCGGATGAGATGTCATTACATGAAAGTAAAATCGAAAAATCAAATCAAGAATAATAATAAACTGAATATTAAACAAATTATGTAGGTACATAGGTACTGATCGAATAAACTACGAGTTAAATAATTTCCGGAGGGACGGGCCCAGCTTGTTCTATCCGTCTCCTTCCTTCTTTCTATACCCTTTTATCCTTCTTCACATCCCCTCTTTCTTCTCTTTTATACTTACCACACGTTCTTGTGTCCAAAATGAATCCAGATGGGACGTTTTATTTGCTCGGAGAAACGTGTGTGTTGATGGTTCCTGAAAGTTGGTAAGTATCTATCATCTATCCATTCTAAAGTTAGGCAGCTATTTGTGTAAAATGAGTTACTTTGCTTGTTTAATAATAAAATTAGTTCGGTACCTACCTACTTAATTATTGTATTGTATAACTTTATAACGTAGGTATACCTAGGGACCTACCTACATCCTAATATGTACTTACACGAAGCTATCTCTACACGTGAGTAGTACGTACATACCTAGTGACCCTCTATTAGTAATAGACTAGGTACTGCCCTTACTATTTAGTCTTTCTACAGCTTACATAAAAGATTCTAATCGTACATTGACAATTACTTATTATTATTTTTCTCTCTGAAAGTTTTATTTCGGTCTCAAAATGGCCTCCAGTCTTTGCCTTCCGGAGTTCGAGGCCGCTAAGGACGACTTCACACTAATCTCGACTTTAGGCCGGGGCCAGTTCAGCACGGTACACAAAGCTTTCGACCGTCGCCGCCAGGAGTACGTGGCGCTCAAGATCGTGTGCCTTCGGAGTATTTACGAAGAGAAAACCAGGGCCGATTGCATCAAGGAAATCCGATTTCTTCAGGTAAGGCGCCATGCACTGGCGAATCCAAACGTATTTCAAGAAATACGTACGTAAGGTTACTTAACACAGAGCAGTACCTCAAGATCGTGTGCCTTCGGAGTATTTACGAAGAGAAAACGAGGGCCGATTGCATCAAGGAAATCCGATTTCTTCAGGTAAGGCGCATTGCACTCATGCACTGGCAAATCCAAACGTATTTCAAGAAATACGTACGTGAGGTCAACACAGAGCAGTACACAACACACTGGTGAAACCGAGTTTCATGAAACTCACTGTGCATTGACAGATGAAACACGTTTCACTAGTGTGCATTGAGCCTAAACGAGAAATAGAATAGATTCAATAGAATATTATGTACCTACTTTGTTTGTCCTCACTGAATAGGACTAAAAAAACCGAGTTTCATGAAACTCACTGTGCATTGACAGATGAAACACGTTTCATGAAACGCGTTTCACTAGTGTGCATTGAGCCTAAACGGGAAATAGAATAGAATATTATGTACCTACTTAGTTTGTCCTCATTGAATAGGACTAAAAAGTGCCTTCACCTCGCCAGTGGTCTAAACAGGGTCTTACGTAGGTATTTTATGAGCTTAAGGTTTGTCCTCATTGAATAGGACTAAAAAGTGCCTTCACCTCGCCAGTGGTCTAAACAGGGTCTTACGTAGGTATTTTATGAGCTTAAGTTAAGAGAATAGAGAAAGATACGGCCGTGCTTTTTATTGTTAAAGCTACTGATACAGTGTGATACTAGGTATCTATGTATATTAATACATTTGACTACTGCTATAGCATCCATCTCTTCCTACAAAGTTCGTTTTCGATTGTTTCTGTGCATTTAACGAGGGAAACGGAAACTATTGGTCTGTTTCTTTCGTCATGTGTTCACGCCCTTTTCGGTACCGAAGAGCAGCGTCTGAGGTGTCATGAACCTTAAAATAGGGTAAACAATCGCATATTCCACACTTATTCTTCCCTCCCACCTCCCTCATCCTCTAATTCTCCCTCCTATCTCCATCCTCTATTCTTTATACCTATCCCCCACATCCCTCTCCCTCTTCCCATCCGAATAATATCATCTCTACCATGCTTCCCTCTTTCCTCTAGGTATCTCTGTCTCTGTCTGTCTCACCCTCTTTTTTTTTCAAAGAGGTTTGACAGAGGGAACTGTAACTGCTAAGGTCGTATCGTCCCGAAATCGAAGAGAGAAGGAACACAAGATAGGAGAAAGCCAGCCGTTCTCCTCTATGTAGTTTGAAGTCGATTCCCTGTACCTACCTACGTGCTTGATGCTCTAAAGTCTAAACAGTCTAAATGCTCTCTACTCCCAGTTCCACTCTATTCGTCCCGAAATCGAAGAGAGAAGGAACACAAGATAGGAGAAAGCCAGCCGTTCTGCTCTATGTAGTTTGAAGTCGATTCCCTGTACCCACGTGCTTGATGCTCTAAAGTCTAAAATAGTCTAAATGCTCTTTACTCTCAGCTCCACTCTATTTTAGCCATAGGCATCAGAGAATCCAATAAGAATCAAACTTTGAGAGGCAATCACTGTGGACCTCCCTTGCTCCTCAAATCCGATTCCTAGAATCGCCACTACAAAGCTCCCAGTGGCGTAGCGTGGTCTAAATTCAAGTGTAGGGCGTGTTGGTCTCATGCACAGGTCTACCAAGTCCCATCACAGTACATGCCATTAATATTTATGGGCATTAGAGTGAACTTTTGAGTTGTATGACCGCCATACACGCCATACATACACGCTACGCCACTGAAAGCTCCCCTCGGGGAGGAAAATGGGGAGGAAACACCCATCCCAGCTCCTCCTCCTCGCTCCTCGTGAAATTTGGCGAGAATGTCCTCATTTTATTTTAGCATCAGACACCGACACCTAGAAATCTAGTTTTCGTCCCCCTCCTAGTTTGTTGGGTGATTGCACTCGGGGTTCCCGATTTTTCAGTGGTGTGTGGTGCGATTTTCAAAAGGGGAAACTAGACTGAGAAAAAACTAGGGTGCCGGAAGCCCAATCGAGTGACTGGGTTCCGGAACTCCAAATCGGGAAGCTCGACATTATAGTATAGCATTCCAACAACCTAAATCAGGGGAAGTACTTAACCCAATAATAGAGTTCTTCCACCCTAACTTGTGGCACTCTATCACTATTTTTTAGTACTGCTCTCTTAACTAGAATTTTGAACGGGTGTTTTTAGTTTATTTATAGTTTATCGTTTCATATTTGTGAAGTGTATGCTCACTCGAACTGAAATAACTGGCTTGCTGTATTCTTGAGAGAGAATAGGTACCTACCGTATTTAGTGAGGGATTTTACACTTCTCGATAACATGGTCCATATTTCCATAACTTTTTTTTAATATGAGTGTTTCACCGCCGTTTTTATTTCGTAGCAATGAAACAACTGCTACATTGGACGCGTGTGGTCTGTGTCGTAGCATGCCCATCCCGTAGTATGCCTCTCATCAGATGGGCGAGAAGAGACACAATACTCCCCATTTAGGTGCTGGGTCAACACGAGAACACCAGAAAGTAACCCGTTGAAATATTTGCAATCGAAGATTCAATGAAGAACCCAGGACTGCCCGTGTTCTCTTGGGAGTCCAGAAAATCTGACGTCCTCTCCTTTTGCTATCCCCCCTGTTTACCCTCTTTCTATTCCCCCTCTTTTCCCTGGGTCAACACGAGAACACCAGAAAGTAACCCGTTGAAATATTTGCAATCAAAAAACGAGTACAAATTTTTGTCGATGGTGGGATTCAATTTATTATTCTTGAAATTTGAAATCTTGAAACTTGAATAGCCGTGTCAACACTTGTGTGAGATACAAATCAATTAATTAATAATTACATTGTGACTTTCATCTAATTGTTAATCTTCTTTTATAACAAATTTTATATCAAATCATTTTAAGTTTACTTGCTTTGAAGCTGCACTTGCAGCTTTCCTCGATATTGAAGGGGCGTTTGACAATACGCCCTTTAATATCATAAACCGTGCTACTCAAAGTCGAGACATAGAGTCCACCCTGTGCAGGTGGATCGCTGCAACGCTGAGAGATAGACACATAAACAACCAATTTTGGGGTAACAGTGCAGGCGACAGTCAAACGGGGTTGCCCACAGGGAGGGGTATTGTCCCCCCTCCTGTGGAACCTTGTGGTTGATAGCCTCCTGGAAACCCTGAACAGCCGAGGCTATTTTACTTGCTAGCACACTCTTGCGGACTATTTAGTCGTAAGCTCCTTTTTGCATTTTTTTATGACACAAATAAAGTGAATAGAAAAAGAAAATAAAACAAATAGAATAAATTTATTTGTTTAAAAAAAATACGACTAAAGACCGAAATTTCGTGCATGAGACCATGAGCATGAGTCTGAGTCATGAGTGAGCATTCCAGATTTCCAGTAACCAGACTAACCTGACTAACCAAACTACCAAACCAGTAATAGGGATGTAAATGAGTTGCAAGTATCAAGCGGGTAAATCGTGTGAATCAGCCTTGCACCACCTGGTGGCAAGACTTGAAAACACACTGGAACACAAAGAAGCTGCACTTTCAGAGGTAGAGCATTGGTGTGGTGAGGTTGACCTGAACGTCAACCCCAACAAAACCTCACTAATACTCTTCACAAACAAGAGGAACATGGAGGGACTAGTCGCTCCAACTCTGGTTGGCAAACGTCTTTCCTTTGCAAATGAAGTGAAATACCTGGGAGTCAATCTAGACCCCAAGTTGACATAGAATAAACATTTGGAAAGCATAAAACTCAAATGTACTCGGTCACTTATGATGGCTAGAAGGACATTTGGAAAAAGCTGGGGACTAAAGCCTCGCGTTATGAGTTACTTGTATCGCGAGGTCATCAGACCCACAGTCACCTACTGCGCTGTAGTATGGTGGCCAAAAACCGATCAAAGACAGGCGAAAGAGCTGCTGGACAAGATCCAGAGGCTGGGCTGTCTATGCATCTATTAGTAATAGACTAGGTACTGCCCTTACTATTTAGTCTTTCTACAGCTTACATAAAAGATTCTAATCGTACATTGACAATTACTTATTATTATTTTTCTCTCTGAAAGTTTTATTTCGGTCTCAAAATGGCCTCCAGTCTTTGCCTTCCGGAGTTCGAGGCCGCTAAGGACGACTTCACACTAATCTCGACTTTAGGCCGGGGCCAGTTCAGCACGGTACACAAAGCTTTCGACCGTCGCCGCCAGGAGTACGTGGCGCTCAAGATCGTGTGCCTTCGGAGTATTTACGAAGAGAAAACGAGGGCCGATTGCATCAAGGAAATCCGATTTCTTCAGGTAAGGCGCAATGTACTGGCGAATCCAGACGTATTTCAAGAAATACGTACGTAAGGTTACTTAACACAGAGCAGTACACACTGGTGAAACCGAGTTTCATGAAACTCACTGTGCATTGACAGATGAAACACGTTTCATGAAACGCGTTTCACTAGTGTGCATTGAGCCTAAACGAGAAATAGAAGATCGTGTGCCTTCGGAGTATTTACGAAGAGAAAACGAGGGCCGATTGCATCAAGGAAATCCGATTTCTTCAGGTAAGGCGCAATGCACTGGCGAATCCAAACGTATTTCAAGAAATACGTACGTAAGGTTAACAAAGAGCAGTACACACTGGTGAAACCGAGTTTCATGAAACTCACTGTGTATTGACAGATGAAACACGTTTCATGAAACGCGTTTCACTAGTGTGCATTGAGCCTAAACGAGAAATAGAATAGAATATTATGTACCTACTTTGTTTGTCCTCATTGAATAGGACTAAAAAGTGCCTTCACCTCGCCAGTGGTCTAAACAGGGTCTTACGTAGGTATTTTATGAGCTTAAGTTAAGAGAATAGAGAAAGATACGGCCGTGCTTTTTATTGTTAAAGCTACTGATACAGTGTGATACTAGGTATCTATGTATATTAATACATTTGACTACTGCTGCTATAGCATCCATCTTATAGCTACTCTAGATGACATTCTTGAGCAAGGTAAACACCGAGTAGGAGAACCTCATCACCGCCAAAAACGAGCGGTTCGAAATATCCACAGTGCCGCCAAAGTAAATGAATCGCTTGGGGCGAGTCGCCACGCAAATCATAGGAATGAGCAACTTAGCGATGTCCGGCCTCAGATTATACCACTGGTTATCCGCGAGCGATTTGTAAACCAGATCGTTTCCACTGTCCAGAAGTTCAGAGCTGTGGCTGATGCAGAAAGTTATGCAGACAATGATGAGGTATTGGATCACCATCTGAAAGGAGGTGTACGTGGATGCTTGCAGCTTGACGGAGCTGAGTTGGTACAGACACACGGTGCTGATTATGTTCAGTACAGAGTTTTTGATCAGGATGGATACCTTGATGGCCTCTGTAAATTTGTTGCGGACCAGAAGATACTGCTGGTATTGCTTCAGGATGGTCTTGACGTCTTCGAAGCATCTGAGCTCTTCAACACTCATCGGTGACTTATCCCTGTCACTTCTGGAGAATGCCACCTTCCCGTGACGCTCACCAGATGCAAAACTGACTTCACCGAGGGCATTCGAATCGGTGACTTATCCCTGTCACTTCTGGAGAATGCCACCTTCCCGTGACGCTCACCAGATGCAGAACTGACTTCACCGAGGGCATTCGAAATGGATGTAGTTAAATGATAGGACCAGGGTGTGCCACTTGTGCCAAGTTGGTGCAAAGATTTGGCGATGGTTTCGCTGTATCCGTAGAAGTGGATGCTGATGATTTCCAGGTAACTGAGCAGATGAAAAGCTGAAATCGAAAACAGAGATTTGGCTAAAGTCCGAAAAGAGTTCGGTCTACACGGAGCTAATTTTCAAACGTTCCAAAAGCTGGCGGCAGCCTAAAGAGTTTAATTTCACTGTACCCGTTGATTTTGGGACGCTGAGACCAAAGTAAACAGGTCACCATTTATATCAACTCTGTGATGGTGTGATATAAGAATAGTGGGTTGCATTGTTATCCGTAGAAGTGGATGCTGATGATTTCCAGGTAACTGAGCAGATGAAAAGCTGAAATCGAAAACAGAGATTTGGCTAAAGTCCGAAAGGAGTTCGGTCTACACGGAGCTAATTTTCAAAAGTTCCAAAAGCTGGCGGTAGCCTAAAGAGTTTAATTTCACTGTACCCGTTGATTTTGGGACGCTGAGACCAATGTAAACAGGTCACCATTTATATCAACTCTGTGATGGTGTGATATAAGAATAGTGGGTTGCATTGTCGGATTCACTCGTCAACTTCTCGATTAGCAAAGTTCAATATTCTTATATTGGACCCATAATCGAAAGTCTGTACCTACTTTCGTCAGGACTTAAGTGATTTTAGATTTCCCAAAAGATTTGCAGTTTGTACGTGTACACACAGTAGCGCCGCGCCGGGCCCACTGCCAGAATTTGCAATCGATTTTACGACGTTTTAGATTTCCCAAAAAAAGATTTCTACTTTCTACTTACTCATGATAGCTCCGACAAACAGGAACAAGACATTGTACACCAGCATGATATAGTAGGTCGGTGGTACAGTGTCATCCACAGGTAACCAGAGGATAAACGGCAGCTGCTTCTGAGGATTGGCCTTCTGTTCGTAGTTGTACGCCAGCTGAATTTCACCCTTTGGAATGCCGCAGACGATTCGCATGAGATAGCAGTATACCGCTCCTGGGATTACTATGACGAGAGCAGAAATTGGGGGAAAAATCCATCAAATAACCGCCCCAGATAACGTTATAACGAGAGGAAAATTTTGAAAAATTCACCAAATAAAATTATGAACACTTATCTTGTGATAGGGAGAGCTTTTTCAATACTATTGTGGGCATCGCAGCACTACTAAGGCCGTGTTTTACCACCGTGGATTGTCTCAGGATTGAGTTCAATCCGTCTGGCTGGGGGACAGTAAACAGGGAGTATACCAGCCTGAATTCCCCTTGCCAAAGGAATAGCAAAGGTTGAGTGCGAAGGGCATCCACTCGTAAAATTTGTAGAACAAACCAAATGTCAGCCCAAAGCAATCACCCTAGTTAGGGCTGTTTGAGAGGCTGACAAAAACGCCGACCCCGCCTGTACACGGGAAAAGGCGAAGAAAAAGAATAAGATTGATAGTGGATTTCACCAATGACTTAACGAGAGATTTATCTAATGGGAGAATTTTTAATGATCCAAACAGGAGCTTTTTAAAACTCCTCCTTTTTGGATAGTTAAAAACTCCTTTTTGACGATTAAAAATTCTCCCATTAGTGAAATTTCTTGTTAAGTCATTGGTGAAATCCACCATTAATGACTTACTGACAATACTAGTGATCCAAACAGGAGCTTTTTAAAACTCCTCCTTTTTGGATAGTTAAAAACTCCTTTTTGACGATTAAAAATTCTCCCATTAGTGAAATCTCTTGTTAAGACATTGGTGAAAACCACCATTAATGACTTACTGACAATACTAGTAAACAGAAACATATTCCGCTCATTAATTTGACACTTGAGTTGAATCTCAGGATCTGATTGGTCAAACAGACGTTGCATCTCGGGCAGGATCGGATACACTCGGTAGAGGTAGAGTAGAAAATCAATGAATACGCAATACTAGTAAACAGAAACATATTCCGCTCATTGATTTGACACTTGAGTTGAATCTCAGGATCTGATTGGTCAAACAGACGTTGCATTTCGGGCAGGATCGGATACACTCGGTAGAGGTAGAGTAGAAAATCAATGAATACAATGAAAGTGACCAGGGTGTCGAAACAGAGCTGGAACCATTCCGCCCCTGAGGAACGTAAAACCAAATACTTATTGTGAACGCCCTATTGTAGGTTAGGAGAAAGCCGAGGCTTTCCGAGAACCTTATCTGTTTAGGATTCGCCCCAGGTGGGAATTGAACCGGTGTCCTGGCGCTTACAAGGCAGACGCGCTCCCCCCTAAGTTAACTACCTAGACCAGGGATTTCCAACTTACATGTGTATGCGGACCACTTTGCGGGTACTTCGCGGGCCACATTATACAGGGGAGCAGGTCGGTATTCAGGATTTTGTGGGGATTGGGGTTTGATGCTCCATTTTTGGAGTCCGCCCCATAGTAAATGAGTATAAATCAAGTCCGAGGGGGCACACCCTAAAAGCTTCGCGGGCCACAAAAATGGTCTGTCAAACGGCTGGTCGGCTATGTGTGGACTGTGGACGCACCCAAGTGTTTATTTTCACCTACATGCTATCGTTCACTTTCCGCTGATACTTAAATGGCGCACCAGCACCAGATTGATAATGATGGCACAATGGAACATGAAATAGAACGTGATTACTACTCTAGGAAACGCTACCCGCTAAGACACTCTTATGCCGGGGTTTACCAACTCCCAACTCGGGATTGAGATGAAACGAGGATTTCCCTGTACTTTCAATGCCCAGGTCAACCTCGGATTGAACTCAATCGCGACACAATCCACGGTAAAACTCGACCTATGGTAACTAGAGGTCATGCAAAGCACGGGTCTACGGGAGGCGAATTGGGAATACAGCACCATTTGGAGGAGGAAGCTTGTCGAGGCAATGGATCAACTTCGGTCTGAGATGCCACGGCAGTAAATGAATGTTAACTAGAGCTGTCTAACAACTCTATATTTCCACTTACATGCTATCGTTCGCTTTCCGCTGATCCCCAAATGGAGCACCAGCACCAGATTGATAATGATGGCACAATGGAACATGAAAAAGAACGTGATGACCACTCTAGGAATCCATTTGGTGCAATTGCCGAGTCCGGGGTTGACCAGCCCTGCTAGCGTTAGGATTTGGTCGATTCGGATCCATGCCTGAAAGAGAAGTCAGTGAACTGATTTTTCTTCTTCTTTGTTTGAAGAGGTTTGGTAGAAGGAACTCTAACTGCTAGGGTCTTATAGCGTTCTTAAATCGAAGAGGGAAGGAAGACAGGATCCGAGAACGGACCTTAGCGCTTACAAGGCAGACGAGTTACCAACCAAGTTAACTAGACTGGCTCAGGGAACTGAAAAGGGCTGTTACGGGGTGTTTTAGGTCCTAGCGATTACAAAATCTGACCAAAATGTCCTTCAAGTTAAACATATTTGTCAAATTTCACAAAACAGAACTATTGTTCGGATTCACATATTAGCTCAATCGCGACACAATCCACGGTAAAACTCGACCTATGGTAACTAGAGGTCATGCAAAGCACGGGTCTACGGGAGGCGGATTGGGAATACGGGACCATTTGGAGGAGGAAGCTTGTCGAGGCAATGGATCAACTTCGGTCTGAGATGCTACGGCAGTAAGTCAGTAAATGTGTACTAGAGCTGTCTAACAAGTCTATATTTTCACTTACATGCTATCGTTCGCTTTCCGCTGATCCCCAAATGGAGCACCAGCACCAGATTGATAATGATGGCACAATGGAACATGAAAAAGAACGTGATGACCGCTCTAGGAATCCATTTGGTGTGATTGCCGAGTCCGCCAAATGGAGCACCAGCACCAGATTGATAATGATGGCACAATGGAACATGAAAAAGAACGTGATGACCACTCTAGGAATCCATTTGGTGTGATTGCCGAGTCCGGGGTTGACCAGCCCTGCTAGCGTTAGGAGCCGCATGTTCAAGTTCAAGCAGTTTCGTCGCTTTGGATTTGGTCGATTCGGATCCATGCCTGAAAGAGAAGTCAGTGAACTGATTTTTCTTCTTCTTTGTTTGAAGAGGTTTGGTAGAAGGAACTCGAACTGCTAGGGTCTTATAGCGTTCTGAAATCGAAGAGGGAAGGAAGACAGGGTCCGAGAACGGACCTTAAAACCTAGCGCTTACAAGGCAGACGAGTTACCAACCAAGTTAACAAGGCTGGGCTCAGGGAACTGAAAAGGGCTGTTACGGGGGGTTTTAGGTCCTAGCGATTACAAAATCTGACCAAAATGTCCTTCAAGGGTTAAACATATTTGTCAAATTTCATAAAACAGAACAATTGTTCGGATTCGCATCCATCAAATATACGAGACCTTGTTTAGACTGCTGGGGTAAAGGGACTTTTCAGTCCTATTCGGGCAGGATAAACAAGGTATATTCTACATTAGATTTAATTTAAGTTGAAACTTACTTTGTTCTCTGAGCTACGATTAGTGGGAGTTACTCACCGATTACTAGTCTGTCTACTTTTACCTACTTTCTAGAAATCTAGAGTATCTAGACTATTCTATAGGAATTTTAAAATGACGTTCTGAATTTCTGAATAGTCATACCAGCTACCTACATATCTACAGATTTATAAAAATAGAAGAAGGTCAGGTCTGTCTACTTTTACCTACTTTCTAGAAATCTAGACTATTCTAGAGGAATTTTACAATGACGTTCTGAATTTCTGAATAGTCATACTAGCTACCTACATATCTACAGATTTATAAAAATAGAAGAAGGTCAGTGAATTTCAGGGGCACTCAAACATTGAGGGGTTAATTGTTTTCCTAAAAAAAAAAGTTTGCTGTTGGGATTCGAACTGTGGTCCTGTCGGTTACGAATCCAATATTCTAGGTTAAGAATCCAATATCCTACCACCAGCATTACCGCCGTTGGGTCCAAACCAGCCTTCGAGGCCTACGGTTCTGAGTTTCGAATCCCGTTCGGAACGTAAATTTTCTGGTTTCGGGACTAGCTGAAAAAACGTTTTTGAATAGAAATGTGTTTGGCCTGAAGTTTCTTTTTTTTCAAGAGGTTTGACAGAGGGAAATGTAACGGCTCAAAGGTCTCATTGTCCCGAAAGGGAAGAGAGACGGAAGACAGGTTAGGAGAAAGCCAGCCGTTCCTAAAACGATTTTCAACTGTTTAGGACAAAATCCGCCCCGGACAGGAATCGAACCCGCGACCTAGTAGACTCGAGGTAAGACCGTTATGTTCTTTGGTCTGATCAAATTTAAGCACCTACCCTCAATTTTGGGAACCATCATTTAAAATAATAATAATGATGAATAAATAATAATAAAAAAAAAACTTTCAAAGTGCTTGAAGCTCTACTTACATTTACAATGAACTCAAAGCACAGAGTTTTAACTCAATTTCCTTTGGGGATTTTTTTTTTTTTTATTTAGGTTTGATATAACAAAAGGTACAACATATTTCTTATCGTCCTGAAATCGAAGAGAGAACGATAGGAGAAAGCCAGCCATGCAAGCACGAACATCATCTGTTCAGTATGAAATTCGCCCTTATCGAGCAACGAACCCGCGACCTAGCGTTTACAAGGTAGGCGCGCCTCCTTTCAAGCTAACTTGGCTGGCACGAGTAACTGATGGTGATTCGTTTTGGATATCTCTTTGTCCACGGTAATTTGAATCCTCTCTTGTGTAAGAAGCGTGACAATTTCTGAATGAAATTTGATTATACATATTATGTAGGTACATACCTGGTACATCAGGTACCTACCTACATAATAGATGGGTTCTTATGTCACCTGATGTAAAATTAGATACCTACTTGGGTAGGTAGGTTCCGATCTTCCTTTAAGTGGGTCTACTTTCGGTGTTCGGTCTACAACCTACCTCGGTGGTGTAGTGGTCAAGACGCTCGCTTGTTAAACAGGAGGGCGTGGGTTCAATCCCAGCCGAGGTATGGAATTTTATCCTCAATATAATTTGTGAATTTGACCACAATAATAGTAGTAGCCCACTGCTGGAGTAAAGGGACTTTTCAGTCCTATGCGAGCAGTATAAATAAGCACTATTATTATTGTTATTATTATATTATCCGTTTTGGGTGAAGTTCGCCCCGGGCAGGAATCGAACCCGCAACCTAGCGCTTACAAGGCAGACGCACTACCTTCCAAGCTAACTAGGCTGGCTCTGAAAGGTTTGCTTGTTTGATGAGGGGCACGATTAGCCCAGTGGTAACGCGCTTGCTCGCCATGCAGAAGGTCCCGGGTTTGATTCCCACCTTACTTTTTAACTTTGTAAGGTTTGAATGAAATTTCTAGTGTGCTTACTTAATAGTTTACTATTCTTGAAATTATCAAAAGATTCATACAAGTTTTGAAAACTTTGGCTCAGTTCTTTTCCAATCTTTAACAACCTTGTCATTAATTTGAACAAATTATTTTAAAAAAATCACTCACAAATGGTTTTCCTGGAAGTTGCAACTTTGGAAGTATGCAATTCAAGCAATGAAATTCCGAGAACACCGTTCCAAGCATAGTGGGGTGGGGGGGGGGGAATGCAGTCAAAGTAATTTCTGATTTTTTTTTCTTTCTTCCTGTCTCATTCATTATTTGTCAGATAAAATACCAAGAAAATAACGCGACGCGGCGTTCCAAGAACAGCTGGATAAACTTTTTTAATTTTCCTCCCAAGGAACTACATAGTTCATTTAATAGTGTGCTTACTTAATAGTTTACTATTCTTGAAATTATCAAAAGATTCATACAAGTTTTGAAAACTTTGGCTCAGTTCTTTTCCAATTTTTAAAGTTCTTTTCCAATAATTTGAATAAATTATTTAAAAAAGTCACCCACAAATGGTTTTCCTGGAAGTTGCAACTTTGGAAGTATGCAATTCAAGCAATGAAATTCCGAGAATACCGTTCCAATAACTCCCCTTTTCCTTTTGTCTCCCTTTGAAGAGGTTTGATATAGGGAACTGTAACAACGGAGGTCTATAGTCCCGCGCGAAATTGAAGAGAAAGCCAGCCGTTCCAAGAACTAAAAATGATATGTACAGAAACAAAATTTTACCTAAACAATAACAAAATGGAAAATTATTCGATAGGTACCTAGTAGGTACAATGGAAAATAAATACCTACAAAATATAAAATAGCTACCTAATGTACGTACCTACTTTACTTAGGTAGGTATCTTCGTAGAATTAATTCTAAGTAGATATAATTTTCTAAATCCCAATATAATACCTAATAACAATAATATTCAGCCCTTGTCCAACAGAAAATTACCTACTTGTGAGATATGACCCTTTTAGGATCACTCTGAGATCAGAAGTACATTCATATTTTAACTTGATTTTCAAAATTTGCCTACAAGAACTTGTAATGTCTTTCCCTAAAAATCGATTACCTAATAGAAATTGCATACATGATATGTACTGAATAAGTAATGTATTCATCTCGACATCTTGTATGATTTCGACCTTTACTCCTGCTTACTTACTTCATAACAACAAATCGCGTTACTAGGAAACCCAAAGATCCTGCAAAGGCTGAAATAACACTACTCCCCATTGACTAAAAATCTACATTGTGTCACTTCTCATTATTAGCTAGTGGGAAAGGTCGTTAGGAACTAATAACACACCACGTGACCACTCTTCTCCACCACCTAGCTAACCAATGAGAAACGACACAACTTGGTGACTACATGGCAACATGGCATCAGACTGGAGACGCGCCCTGGTGTTCAAAAACTGAACTGAGCAGCCTCTCCCTCCTGATAGCCAAAGCCAAGACCGAGGTCAGGCACGTCTTGCAAGTTACGAGATATGTTCCCAGTGGCATGGATAGTGTCGTAAGGAATGTATTCCAGCATGTGATCATGAGTCACGGTTTGCAACTCGTAGGATTCCATCAGGAGGTTGGGTTCACCACAGCTAAACACGGTGAAGTCTGGGTTCAATGGGACACTACTGTTGACGTTTCGCACGGAAGGGACAATGTCGCCAGGTTTGGCATAGTTGAGCTTTCTCATTTTGGCAGGAGTGAGATGGTCGTGGTTGTGGTTCTTAGCATGCTTCCTTAGGCTGCTAGGGTCAGTATAGCGCTTGGTGCAACCCTTGTACATACACTTGTAGGGTCTCTGAAAACAAACAGGAATAGAAGGAAATTATCACCATGTTGTTTGAAATTGGCTACAATTAAGCAATGGTTTCTTGAACACATAATAAATTGAGCTAGATGATGATCTACAAATACTTTGATTTTTTTTTTTTTTTTTTTTTTTTTTTTAAGAGGTTTGACAGAGGGAACTGTAACTCTAGGGTCTTATCGTCCCGAAATCGGAGAGAGAAGGAAGACAGGATAGGAGAAAGCCAGCCGTTCCGAGAACGAACATTATCCCATCAGGATAAAATCCGCCCCGGGCGGGAATCGAACCCGCGGCCTAGCGCTTACAAGGCAGACGCGCTATACCTACTAAGCTAACTATGCCGGCAAAGTTAGTTTAGTTGCTGCAAGTTTTCGCCGTTTCCTGAAGCTGTGTCTGAACACAGTCGCAGGCCGATCAACGAGGTGAATCTATGTTGTCGAGGCAGTGTGTCAGTGTGGACGGTTTTCTGTCGACGTCGATCGACGGCCGTCAACTACAATGTGTGGACACAACTTAAGAGTGTTCTCGAAAGCTCACCAAATTGTATTTGTTGAAAGACGAATCCTAATTGTCTTTTATTTATTATTATTATTTTAAATAATCTTATTATATATACTGCTCGCATAGGACTGAAAAGTCCCTTTACTCCAGCAGCTACTATTATTGTGGTCAAATTCTCAAATTATATTGAGGATAAAATTCCATACCTCGGCTGGGATTGAACCCACGCCCAGGCGAGCGCCTTGACCACTACACCACCGAGGTAGACCACTACACCATGTTAATCCGATTCTTCTCTCTCCACAGACATCAAGCCGTCCAACATCTTCCTGAGTGCTCACAATCGTATCAAACTAGGGGACCTTGGCTTTTCTCGCTCTATGAGTGTCAAAACATCATCTGTAGACTCCTTCCTGGGTACTCCTTACTATATGAGTCCAGAACGCCTTAAGGAGCTCAAGTACTCCTTCCCCAGCGATGTTTGGTCCCTAGGGTGTGTGCTTTATGAGGTTGGTACCTATTTTACTTACGAGCTATGAGTGTCAAAACATCATCTGTAGACTCCTTCCTGGGTACTCCTTACTATATGAGTCCAGAACGCCTTAAGGAGCTCAAGTACTCTTTCCCCAGTGATGTTTGGTCCCTAGGGTGTGTGCTTTATGAGGTTGGTACTTATTTTACTTACGAGTTTTTTTAAGAGGTTTGACAGAGGGAACTGTAACTGCTATGGTCGTATCGTCCCGAAATTGAAGAGAGAAGGAAGACAGGATAGGAGAAAGCCAGCCGTTCGGAGAACGAACATTATCCCATCAGGATAAAATCTGCCCCGGGCGGGAATCGGGAATAATAGATCAGTTGCGCTTACTTGGGTGATGTTTCAAAGTCATAGAGCAGGAAAAATGAGGACAAACGGAATTTTCCTTTTTCTTCTACGACTTCTAGATACCGAGATAAATCGATAGCGGGAATCGAACCCGCGGCCTAGCGCTTACAGGGCAGACGCACTACCAGCAAGGGTCTTGCCAACTACACCACCGAGGCAAGGTAAGATCTACCTGATAGTGTGTGTGCTCATCAGATATCAGGTAGACCTGACAAGCGGACCTTTTCAGCCGTACCTGTCAGGTTTACCTGATAGTGAGTGGCTGGCCTTACGTTTGTGTTAATTTTTCTGTCTTTTGCATTACGTTTGTGTTGATTTTTCTGTCTTTTGCATTACGTTTGTGTTGATTTTTGTGTTTTGCATTACGTTTGCGTTGATTTTTCTTTTGCATTACGTTTGAGTTGATTTTCATTTCCAGATGGTGGCGTTGCAGTCGCCATTCTTCAGCAAACACATCAGCCTCAATGGACTCTGCAAGAGAATAGAAATGGCGCTCTTTCCACCACTGCCTAGCGGGGTTTTGTATTCAGATAAGGTAAGATTTTTTTAAGAGGCTTGATAGAGGGAACTGTAACTGCTAAGGTCTTATCGTCCCGAAATCGAAGAGAGAAGGAAGACAGGATAGGAGAAAGCCAGCCGTTCCGATAACAAACCTCATCTGTTTAGGGTTTAGGATAAAATGCGTCCCGGGCGGGAATCGCGGCCTAGCGCTTACAAGGCAGACGCGCTACCAACAAAGCTAACTAGGCTGGCGATGAAATTTGACAAACATGTATTGTTAAGACATAAAAGAGAATTTACTTAATGTCCATTCTTTATTTAAAGGCCTCATAAGAACCTTTTTCTTAGTTAGGTAATTCCAATCATCACCCTACCAGAACTTAGGTATGCTTTTGGTTTTCAGGTGGGGAAAATCATAGAGAGTTGCCTGATTCCCAATCCAGACCTCAGACCGAACATTGATGCTTTGGTCCAAATGTCCAGTACGTAAAATCGATATTTTCTCTCTTCGATTTTCGTGCGTGCCGGGGGGCGCGCCACAATGCTCTAAACGCTTTTAACCTCATTCTTGTTTTCTTCAACCTCTTGCTTCTATTGTGTACGTGCAATACATGCTGCTAATATATACAAAGTTTTGTATCCATATTGACTAGAGTTCATTGCATGGCTGTTGGTCCGTGTTTGGCAGAAAAGAAGAAGAAGAAAAAGAAGAAGAAGAAAAAGGAGGAAAAACAAACAAACTGGTCCTTTGTTGATAAGTTTCTCAAGTTACCTTCCTACTATATAGATTTAATTTTATGATTATGAGAACATGAGCTCTTCTTTTTTTTCTGTGCGACTGCTTGACAGCTTTCAAAAGTCTCAAGTCCTATAGGTTATAATTATGTACTCTGGTACCACTATTGCCTACATTTATGCTGCTGTCACATAATACGTACATCAGTAAATTAGTCCCAAATTTTTCGTTTTTCGCCTCAAGATTGTACTTATGTTATCTGAGGATTCTGATTACTTACCTCAGATATTTTCATCTGCGTACTGCGTCTACAGTGCACTTTACAGCTGAACTTTTCAGGAAATATAGAACAACATAACTCTCGGTCGTTCTCATTTTAAAGGTTTCCGAGTTGATAGGCTGAGTAGTGGCACGTTTTGAACTATTGACATTTCAAGCCCCCTTGTGTCCTTATGTGTACATATGAGTGCACAAGTAGGTATGTTCTTTGTGACTTGTACAAACATCATTTTTTCCCCCAAATGAAGAAAGAACAGGCGTATACATCACAGAGAAACAATGGATGTACCTACAGACCTACCACGCTTATTTATTCTACGTAACCTACATACTAAATTGTGCTTTGCCGCTTTGTGCTCACGTATTAGGCTGTAGGTACTATTACTATGTACATATCTATGTATATAAAATTCCGCAATCTATGTATAATGTATAAGCTATATGAGATCCCGCAATGTTCTCTGCGCGTGGATTATGTGAAGCAGCCAAAAACGTAATTTAAAATTCGGTTTGTCTGGATGATGACATACGAAGAATGAAAAACATGGTTCCTGTCGCTTTCTTTCACAGGGCCATGTAAATGTTCTCTGTGCTGTCTAGCGAGCACCCATACACAGTACACATGTACACAGGGTCACAAGTGTATACCCACTTTAGTTTTTTGGGAACTCATGGCCTACATTTTAGTCTCATTCGAGCAGGATAAATAAGGTATATTCTATTCTGTCCTACATTTTGAGCACAGTCGCTTGTTCTACATACAATAAAAGGCCAGACCTCACTCCTCACTTAGAAAGATTTCTACATACAATAAAAGGCCAGACCTCACTCCATGTCTTAATTTTTGAAGCCGTTTGACGCTGGGTATTAGCGGACTGAAAATTTGACTCCACAGTGTTTTCAGTGAAGGCTAATTCAGGAATCTCAAGAATGAAAACGAGTGGAGCGGAAGGCATAGCGCATAAAGCATCGAGCACGTAGGGGGAAAAGACGATAGAAGTGAGAAATAGAGCAGTTGCGCTTACTTGGGTGGACTTTATCC
>NW_007377935.1:137552-149303 GCF_000475195.1 Diaphorina citri | reverse complement strand
AATAGGCATTGTTGCCAAACATGTCACATGTGCAATGGTAGAGAATCTCTAAAAGGGGAAGCTATATTGCACAGTGCTTCCTCCGACAGTGAAACAAAGTCAGGTAAGGCGATATCCACCTTACCTGTTCTGGAATCCAACCTCTGAACTTAGAGCTACATACCTCTGCATTTTAGAAGAGAGAGTTTATCAAAAATAGACCTTTACCTCAATTGCAACAATGTAAGGATTTCCTGCAATCTGATTGGTTCCTTCATTTTGGGTTGATGACTCGTTGCTGTCACATTGATCTGGATGAACTATAGGTATAGCTATTTTTTCAAGTACTAAGTAAGTACTATTATAGTGAACTGTTTTTGACTTGCTACTTATATTTCTTGTGTGGAGAGTGCATGCCTCTCAGACGGGAGACTGGAGTAATCAATTTCTCTTGTCCTCAAAACATTGAAAACTAATGACGTGAATTATATTTGAGAGGCAGCTCACTAACTCGAGTTTCGCTCGAAATTCAATGCCTTGTGTTTTAGGTTTGTATGAGATGTTGTGTTGTGTTTTGAGTTGGCTCATTATCTTTTAACCTTTCATCATCATGCAAAAAAAAGCACGTACAAAAGTACCTCCTTTCGAAGTACCTCCTTTCTAAGTACCTCCTTTCGAAGTACCTCCTTTCTAAGTGCCTCCTTTCTAAGTACCTCCTTTCTAAGTACCTCCTTTCTAAGTGCCTCCTTTCTAAGTGCCTCCTTTCTAAGTACCTCCTTTCTAAGTACCTCCTTTCTAAGTAACTCCTTTCTAAGTACCTCCTTTCTAAGTGCCTCCTTTAGTCCTTAAATTCCTTGAGCTTGTAGGGTAGCGCGTCTCTCTTGTAAGCACTAGGTCGCGGTGTCGATTCTCGCCCGGGGCGGATTTCATCCTAAACAGATAACCAAGGTTCGTTCTCGGAACGGTTGGCTTTCTCCTATTCTGTCCTCCGTCTCTTTTCGATTTCGGGACGATAAGACCTCAGCAGTTACAGTTCCCTCTATCAAACCTCAAAGGCTTCATGTCCGCCATACACGTCAAGCATCCTTGTACGTATGTGGCGGGTAATAACAGGCAGATTGAATCAGGTTGAATGATTGGATTTCCATCGAGTAACAGGCGGCATTTCAGGCTGCCTGTTGCCCGTGACCTCTTTCACACACATTCAAGCATCCTTGATAAGGCACCTGTCAAGGATGCTTGAACATGTGCTGTGTGGCGAGCATAAAAAAGGTGCCAAACCAACCTCAGTGGTGTAGTGGTTAGAGCGGTGGACTTCGGATCTGGAGAGAAAAACTAAAAAATACGTGTCTAATGATTTTTCTTCATCTTTCCAACGAATCTAATATCTCAAACACTGAAACTACCTCATTGTATTCTTTATTCTCGGTATATGAGTGTTGATTGTTGAGTGGCACTCAAGTCATTGTGTTCTTTGTATGTAGTGGTTGAGTGCCACTCAAGTCCGTAACCTTGGTTACCTTGATGATCACGTGACATTGAGCCATTCATTATCCGTTATTTGGACTCGTAAAGTTCATTTTTTTGCTCACTCTAAAATTAGAATCACTTGTTATGCAACAAAAAAAAAAGTATTACTTAATGTCTGGTAGTCTTGGTGACACTTCTATATAAGCCTTCAAATAATCATTAATCCTGTTTGAAGCTGCGATAGCACTTAGAATGCATCCAGGTCCTCATGGATCGTTGAAGTTGAGCAACGGTGAGCGTGGTTGAGAAGTTGAGCAACGGTGAGCTTCGTTGATAACCAAATCTTGTCGCCAAATGGAGGGTAAAATGCATGACAGGCCACCGAGAGCTTTAGCAGTTATGTTATGCTAATGCTAAAGCACCAGGTTTGGAAAAAAAGTTCAATATTTGACCCAGGGCGCGAAATTGAAGTCTTGCCTCAATCATTACTCACTTCTCACCTATACCTTCCTACCTAGTTGTTACATAAGGAAATTGATCACTGTCACTAGATTTCACTAGAAGGACACTTGATGTGGGTGTGTCGACAATAGTTTAGAATTTCCAAGGTAATTCGTGGGTGCCCCCCTGTGTCGGTAGCCAAATGGTTAAGACGCTCGTCTGGTAACCAGGAGAATGCGGGTTCGAACCCATCACGTACTCACCGGAAGCAAGTTGCATTTATTTTGGCAACTGTTGGCATAGGACTTTTTAGTCTTAGCTGACGGTACAAGTACTTAAGGAATGGTAAATTAATAACTCGAACTACATTATTCTGACATGATATGACTCCCCATGATGTCACATGAGATCACGTGACGTGAGGATAGAATAGAATATACCCCTACCGAAATGTGAGAGTGAAAAGTCCCTTTACTTCCACAGTCTCAACAAGGTCGTGTAATAATTGGTACAGAATAAACATAAGGAATGGTAAATTTATAACTCGAACTACATTATTCTGACATGATATGACTCCCCATGATGTCACATGAGATCACGTGACGTGAGGGTAGAATAGAATATACCCCTGCCGAAATGTGAGAGTGAAAAGTCCCTTTACTTCCGTAGTCTCAACAAGGTCGTGTGTAATAATTGGTGCAGAATAAACGCAGAGGGTTAGTATGTTTCTACCTTAAAATCATAATTCTTGGAATAATAGAGCTCTAAAGTTTTATTTATTTATTTTTATTATCTATTATGTATTTTTTAATTATTAGCTATAATAGATTTCAATGCAAACTTGAGCTAAATTGCTATTGAGCTTGTATGGATCGGTTAATTGTTCGACAAATAACACAAAGAACCTCTGACTACCTCTTTGTGAGTCCCTAGCTTTAACCACTAGACCACGGAGGCTAACTATAATACTCAATGGGTACTCAGTGGTACCCATTGATTAGTTGCTTTGGTGGTTAATGGTCAATAAGAGACCTTGTTTACGAGCAACCTCCGTGGCCGATTGGGTATAATCGTATAATACTAGGATTGTACACTGGAGGTTTCGAGTTTGATTCCGAGCGGAAGCGAAGTTTTTTCGGTTCTGCGCTTGGAATTCGAAATGCAATCGGTCTCGTGACGACAACTGAGGAGCTATGTATTTTGAAAGCAGGTACAACAACCATTGGTGCAATTTTTCATAAAAAAATAATAGAAAGTAAAAAATGGTGTGATAAGTGATAAGTACCTACAAGTGTTGTGAAGAGGCTGTCGTCAGTTTCACCTTAAATAATTATTTCCCACTTATTTGATGTAGTTTATACGGATTATAAGTGGATTTTGTATTTACTTATTTATTATTATTATTTTTTACTGTTGTGTAGTAATCTAGACAGGAAATCTTGGCATCACTTTTCAATAGGTAGGTGTAGGTATATTTTATAAGGAGTACGTGTGACAATAAATGTCACAGCATCATAAATTTACCATTCTTCAATTAATATTTGTTTTATTATTATTATTATTATTATTATTATTATTATTATTATTATTATTATTATTATTATTATTGTTATTATTATTATTATTATTATTATTATTATTATTATTATAGATAATATGTATATTGCATTTATGTTAATTGCAGATTATGGTAGCTCCTTGTACTTAATCTACCAGATAGAATATAGGTAAGATATCTACATAGGTTTTGTTTTCTCATCAATATTTACACATGATGCCTACTTACTTACCAATAGCAATATAATATTTCAAACTCACATGTACCCACTTACTTTCAAACTCACATGTATGTACTTACTTCTACGTTGTTGGCATCCGACGCCATGCTATCCTGTGTCCTGTGGACATACTATGAGAACCTATAACAGCCTCCTATAGGATATGCTATAAGCGTGTTAGACTAAAGACAGTGGTTCCTAGTCCTGAGCTCTTGAGACCTAATACATAACCGGGTAAAGAGACCTTACTCTCTATTTGTATACTTGAGACCTAATATTTTGAGAATTTGACCACAATAATAGTAGTAGCCTACTGCTGGAGTAAAGGGACTTTTCAGTCCTATGCGAGCAGTATATTATGTAAGTAAGCACTATTATTATTATTATATTATCCGTTTCGGGTGAAGTTCGCCCCGGGCAGGAATCAGTCTCCCTTTGAAGAGGTTTGATATAGGGAACTGTAACAACGGAGGTCTATAGTCCCGCGCGAAATTGAAGAGAAAGCCAGCCGTTCCGAGAACCTTACCCGTTTCGGGCAGTTCGCGCCCCGGGCAGGAATCGAACCCGCAACCTAGCGCTTACAAGGCAGACGCGCTACCTTCCAAGCTAACTAGGCTGGCTCTGAAAGGTTTGCTTGTTTGATGAGGGGCACGATTAGCCCAGTGGTAACGTGCTTGCTCGCCATGCAGAAGGTCCCGGGTTTGATTCCCACCTTACTTTTTAACTTTGTAAGGATGGAATGAAATTTGTGAAACCCCCTCCCTTTATAGGCATTGAATAATCCTCCTTGAACAAGGGCCTTCCCCCCCCTCTCTCTACCCCCCTCTCACTTTCTCTCTCTCTCCAACAAATTTCTTGCCTATTGCAGACGCTGCACCACCCGAACATAGTTGAGCTGAGGTCCGCCTTCGCATCCCGGTCCGGGCAGGAATTATTCCTCGTTCTCGAATTGGCAGACCAGGGAGACTTAGCCCTGGTCATCGCGGAGTGCCGACAGAAGAAGTGCCATCTGGCGGAGTGTCTGGTGTGGTCGTACTTCCGACAGATCGCAGCAGCGCTTCAGTATGTTCACAGCAGACGGATACTGCATAGGGGTGAGAGGGAAACCTTTTTGAGTGTGCTTGGAGACTGTGTTCGGACGGTCTCTGAGCAGGCTAAGGGTTTACAACCTTATTTATTAATTTACATATAAATGGATTTACCGTCACTGTACCTATATTTAACTTCAAAGTTTTTCATATTTAATAGAGGGAACAACGGAGGTCTTATCATCCCGAAATCGAAGAGAGCAGGACAAGATAGGAGAAAGACGTTCCGAGATCGAACCTTGTCTGTCGCCCTGGGCGAGAATCGAACCCGCGACCTAGCGCTTACAAGGCAGACGCTATACCTACTAAGCTAATTATGCCGGCAAAGTTAGTTTAGTTGCTGCAAGTTTTCGCCGTTTCCTAAAGCTGTGTGTGAACACAGTCGCAGGCCGATCGACGAGGTGAATCTAATATGTTGTCGACGCAGTGTGTCAGTGTGGACGGTTTTCTGTCGACATCGATCGACGGCCGTCAACTATGTGTGGACACAACTTAAGACTGTTCTCGAAAGCTCACCAAATTTAGGCTTGCCAAATAACCAAAATGTCGATTCGGGACGCGAATCCGCGAACATACTCGTAATTGCCAAATCCGCGAACATAATCGCGAAATCCGCGAACATAATCGCCAAATCCGCGAACAAAATTGCCAAATCCGCGAACATAATCACGAAATCCGCGAACATAATCGCAAAATATCATATAATTCCAGGGTAGGCACCTATAGCTGCTTTCATTTTGAATAAGTATTGTTTATCAAAAACTCTCTCTCTCTCTCTCTCTCTCCCTCTCTCTCTCCCTCCCTCCCTCCCTTTCTCTCCCTCCCTCCAAGTGTAAGCAAGTGCGAAAACAAAGTAACATTACGGAATGGTATGTGTGAGAGAGAGAAATAATACATCTAGATGTGAGCATTGAAGTGGAAGAGAGACAGAGAAGGGGAGGGGGGAGGAGGAGAGAAGTGAGGTATTTGAGAGAGGAAAATCAATGGAGCTTCTCTGCCTCCTCTCTCTTTCTCTCTCTCTCTCTCTCTCTCTCTCTCTTCTTCTCTCTCTCTCTTTCTTCTCTGTCCCTCCCTCTCTCTCTCTCTCTTTCTCTCTCCCTCTCCTTTCTCTCTCTCCTTCCCTCCTTGTCTTGCTTTTTCTCTTTCTCGACAAAATAATCTTTTTTACTTTCTATTTTTCTTTGAAAAGAACGAAAGAAAAAAAAGAGACGGAGAAAGAGAATGAAGAAGGGAGGGAGAGAGAGAGAGAGAGAGAGAGAGAGAGAGAGAGAGAGAGAGAGAGAGAGAGAGAGAGAGAGATTATTCAGAAGTCTGGGTGAAGGCCATCACAGAGCTTTTATTTATAGGATACCCGTGTCACCTCTTTTCTCTCTCTCTCTCCTCCCTCTCCTTCTCTCGTTCCCTCTCACTCAGCACTCTCGCACACTTAATCCCTCCCTCTGTCTGTCTCTCTCTCTCCCCTTCTCTCGTTCCCTCTCACTCAGCACTCTCGCACACTTAATCCCTCCCTCTGTCTGTCTCTCTCTCTCCCCTCCTGCGGGAATCGAACCCGCGGCCTAGCGCTTACAGGGCAGACGCACTACCAGCAAGGGTCTTGCCAACTACACCACCGAGGCAAGGTAAGGTCTACCTGATAGTGTGTGTGCTCATCAGGTATCAGGTAGACCTGACAAGCGGACCTTTTCAGCCGTACCTGTCAGGTTTACCTGATAGTGAGTGGCTGGCCTTCCCTTCCGGAATTCGAACCCAGGTCCTTCTGGTCAAGAACCGCTAGACCAGAGAGTGTATCGCCCTATCAAACGGTCAGCAGCATGTGGCACGCCGCATGATGCGTCGAGCATAGAGCAGGGGCACTATGGAGCATGGATCATCCTCGTGATTTCATTCTAGAATTTCCTATAGTATGGTCATGTTCAAATTGCGCCGACTTTATGCCTAATGATAGCCAGTCACACTCAGAGCGTCTGACAGGGGTCGAGAGGATCAGGTACAATATGATCAGGTCTTCTGATGAAGTGTTTCACACATCGAAGCGTTTACCCCCTCATATGAGTTTAGTGTGTTGACTGTTTAATTACAGTTATTAGCTGTACAGCCTAAGTTAAGAAACTCATCAGCCTCAATGGACTCTGCAAGAGAATAGAAATGGCGCTCTATCCACCACTGCCTAGCGGGGTTTTGTATTCAGATAAGGTAAGACTTTTTTTTAAGAGGCTTGATAGAGGGAACTGTAAGTGCTAAGGTCTTATCGTCCCGAAATCGAAGAGAGAAGGAAGACGGGATAGGAGAAAGCCAGCTGTTCCGAGAGCGAACATTATCAGTTCAGGATAAAATCAGCCCCCGGCGGGAATCGAACCCGCGGCCTAGCGCTTACAAGGTAGACTTGGTAACAACCAAGCTAATTATCCTGGCGATGAAATTATACAAACCTGTTTGACACATAAAGAGAATTCAATAGAGGATATCAAGGCATTTGCAGCAATGCCAGCTTAAGTAGTCTTCTGCAGATTATGACGATGGGTCAGCTCCCTGGTTAGGTGGTCACTGCGCTCGCCTTGCACGCGGGAGACCCGGGTTCGATTCCCGGCGGGGTCAAGAAATTTGTATCATCCAAAGAAGCCTCGTGAGGAAAATGAGTAGCTATGTAATATAATGCGCATAGCGACCGGTGCCAGCATGGTAGGTAAACATTGGATTTTAGGATTATTGAGATATTGGAAAAATCCTACAATGCTGCATTGAGCACCAAAGTTGTGACATAATAACACAAAGAAACTGCATTTACATTACATTTACAAATGATGAAAGTTTTATAATATGACCTTTATAAGTAGCAATAGAAATCTGTCTTTCACATTTTCTTCGCGAGGAATCACGTTTCTAACCCATGGGGCTACAAATGAGGTGGAAACTATAATAACGTACTCAGAAGCATATAATTGGGTATTGAGATATTGGGAAAATCCTACAATGCTGCAGTGAGCACCAAAGTTGTGACATAATAACACAAACTGCATTTACATTTTTTTACATAAAGAGAATTTACTCAATTCCCGTTGGGTCTTATTTAAAGGCCCTACCAGAACTTAGGAATGATTTTGGTTTTCAGGTGGGGAAAATCATAGAGAGTTGCCTGATTCCAAATCCAGACCTCAGACTCAACATTGATACTTTGGTCCAAATGTCCAGTACGTAAAATCGATATTTTCTCTCTTCGATTTTCGTGCGTGCCGGTGGGCGCGCGAACGTTAGGAATTCGAAGCGCCGCCCGGTTTTCTAAATAATGCGTCAGCCAGACCACGTCCCCTAGCCAGACCACGTCCCCTAGCCAGACCACGTCCCCTAGCCAGACCTCGTCCCCTAGCCAGACCACGTCCCCTAGCCAGACCTCGTCCCCTAGCAAGACCATCTATAGTAGGCACTGATACTGCTGATTAAACAAGAGTTATTATCAATTCATTACTCTTCTTATCCCATTGTTATTTAGATTAGGTGCTGTGGTCATGAACTTTTGTTTATTTTCAACACGCAGGTCGTTAGAAAACTTCCACAATATACATAGAGGCTAATCTTATCAGAGCTTATCAAGTTTGAAACTTGTGGAACGCTCCCGAACTTTCTGGAAATTTCTGAAAGAAAGATAGAGATATCTGCTGACGAATTCTTTTTTTTTCTTTTAGTAAAGTAATTAGAAAGTATTGTGATCGGTCCAAATTTCCAAAGTCGGGTAAATGGGCGGAAAAACGATATCCGTTTTAGGGTCCCCTGATTCCAAAGACGTATTTTTTTTAGCCCATGGTCTGTACGTATGTAGGTATGTGCGTATGTTCTTTTAGTTATTATTTTTCAAAGATGATGTACGAGTATTAAAAGTTGTGTTCGGGAAAATATTAAAGTAGGTACCTAGGTACCGATACTTACGTACAAACATAGTAAATGACCTACTTAGGAAAATTTCCATGTTTGTTTAATATTTACTTCTTGTCTAAGATCTCCTACCTTTCTCCTCTCTCTTTCTCCCTCCCTCTCGCTCCCTTTCTTCCTTTCTTATTCTCTCCTTTTCTCCCTCCCTTTCTGAAACCCAATTTATCTTTTTGCAGCTTAAATTGCTAGGTATTCAACCTATCTACATTAAAAACACACCTATTTGTACATAGCCAAATTTATTTATTTATTCTCCAACTCTTCTTTTCTTGTTCACAATCTCATTGGTTGATAGCATAGTCTTGGTTCATCTTCTCCTCCAATCAGATCTTGAGGTAATCTCTTCTTTTAGTTCCTTTCCATGTAGTTCTTAAGTTCTGACATCACATAAATCCATTTCTACATCTTTTATTAAACTTATACTGTGAGTTGTAACAGCGTCAATCACTTTCGTTTTCATGTTGCAGGCTGGGGCCGATACCGATAGGTACATATTACCAGTTTTTGGGAAAATGTTCTTCGTTTGTTGTCCCTTGCGCCAGTTCACCTTGTTTAAGTGGCCCTATACGCGGTAAATTTCAAAATTTCAGTTTTTTATTTTTTAATAACCGTCAAGCGACAAGCGAGAAAGGAATAAGCGAATAAGGAAAAGGAAAGTTGAAAAACTTTTGTAAAAGATAAAAAAAGTAGAGGTCTAGACTTTAGTTTCACGTTTATTTAATGTCTGCATTTCTCACCTTGTAGTCCTCTTGTTTTTCACTCTTGGATGTCTCAATCTCTACAATAAATCAACTGGTAGAACAAAACTGAATTCTGGAATCTACCTAGTAAGTTTACATTGTGGAAAAGAAAAGCTCCTTTTTGTATTTAACCTAAGACTATAATAACACTAATCACTGCTCTAATTGTGAAAACCCCTTCTTGTGTTTAACCTAACCCTATAATAACACTGGTCACTGCTTGTTTGTGCCAATTCCTTTGGTAGCAATATTCCATGGAGGTACACACAAAAATGATTTTTCCCCTTTTTACAGAAACCAGTATCATGCCAGCCTAGTTAGCTTAGCGGTTAGCATGTCTGCCTTGGAAGGGCTAGGTTGTGGGTTTGATTCCTGCCGACACCAACGGTAGAACGGGATGGATTAAGAAGAAGATTTCTGCCTGAAGCAGGCTTCATTTTGAATAGATAAGGTTTGGTTCTTGGAACTTCTGGCCATCTTATCTCCTACTCTGTCCTCCTTACCAAATGTATTATTTTCCCCATTCACAGAAACTTGGGTCACAAAGGATGATAAATTCTGAAGGGAAAAATAAAGATGTCTATTGCAGAAGATGTGAACAATCAGGTGTTAAGTCCTGTGGACTCTTTTATTCTGGAATATCGGTCAAAAATTCTCGAGGATCAAAAAAGGTTGGAAGAAAAGAGGAAGAAAATCAGTAATGCCCCCAAACAAAGTTCATCTGGTGTGTCGGGCACAAGGAACATGAAACCTGTGAATTCCAGTCATGAAGAGATACCGGTAAATCTTGAACTCTGACGTCACGGCATACGCTCCCGTAGGCGATGACGTCACATCAAATGTCCCGAGCAAAGGTCCCTCGTAGTTTGTGCGCATACTTTTCTGCGCATCTCCTGAAGTCTGACGTCAGAATTCAGGACTCTGACCGAAAATAAAAATTGAATTTTCGACCTTTTACAGTTATTTTTTCAAAGTTTTGACCTCAGATTTGGATTTTTCACAACTTTTTTCATAGAAATCGACCTTTTAATAATAAATTTTACCAAAATGCAACTGCTCCATTCAAACAGCATAGAGATTTTCTTAGCTCTAAGAGCAAAAATCTCTATGCTCTCCGCTCCACTCTGTTTTCATCCTTGGCTCCTTATTCCGGCCCTGCTAGCCCAGGATACCAAGTGACTGTACAATATGTACATGCTTCTGATCTGGTAAACTTTTCAGTCCACGGATTTTTCGGTACCCGATGCCTGTCACAAAAGATCTAACCAGGTCGCAGTGACCAAGGGCGTTTATTAAAGCCGATGGCCCTACCTTTACCAATACCAATCTGCCGATGCCGTTCGAAATATTGGGTAACCAAGTGCCTACCTATCATGTACCTACTAATTTTGTACACTCTTTTAAAAATCGAGGAAAAGTTCTCTAGGCTCCTTTGCACCTTTGACTAATTTAGTTTATTCTTTATACGAGCTCCTTTTGCTCAAATGCATCTTTGACTCTTATCCAAGGTGCATTTTTGCAAGTAGTTCTTTTTTATAACTCACTCACTCACTCAGTCACTCACTCACTCACTATTTACTCTAATAAAATTGATAACCCAATGAATGAACTGGGTTAGGGAGGGTGAGGTAGAAAGGAATAAGGGAGAAAGCAGTGGAACAAGGGTTGATGACTGTAAACTAAAAAGACACGAAAGAGACATGCAACATGCAATGAACATTTCCACCCTACATGGGGGAAAAAGACTTAATATATCACAGACTAGTGAAACATTACTGGATGGTGCTGTTAGTAGTGAACCGTAAAACTTTCTCAGGAAAAGGGCCATTAAGTACAGGGCTCTTGAAAGCCTAGTCGGGCCCAAAATCTAGTGAGCGAATGTCCTTAAGGCTTTCAATATGTTCGCCTTGTGTTCTGCACAACTCAGGAAAAGGGCCGCTACGGAGCCCCTAAGGGCCCAATCTGGGCCAAAACCTCATGACCAAATTTATATTGATGACTTCCATCCTGTAGATATGATGTAGTAATATTGTGATTATGCTAGATTAAACTATCTTGTGGTTTGGGGGAACTTGAAGCGAATAGCTGCGGGTAAGGTCGATGAACGGTGGTGGTTGTGGTGGCTTTTCCTTTTGTGCTCGAAGAGTGACGTCATGAAACGAACGAAATGGGATGGGCATGCTACGACACAGACCACAGTCTAATGTAGCAATTGTTTCATTGCTACGGAGGTGGAACACTCGTCTTTTTTTTTTTTTTTTTTTTTTTTTTTTAAAATTTGATTTTTTTTTTTTTCCAACCACCCCCCGGCGATAAACATGATGCGACACG